>NW_027118030.1:0-67666 GCF_038497935.1 Neoaidaea tothii
CGCCCGCGCCGCACGCCACGCGGCTGCCCGCAGGGCCACCCTCGACGGAGTCGCCGCCGGAGGCACGCTCGCGGCCCACGCGCGTGCGGCCACCGGGCGCCGGCGTGCGAGCCGCACGCCATGCGGCTCACCGCCCGCGCCGCACGCCACGCGGCTGCCCGCAGGGCCACCCTCGACGGAGTCGCCGCCGGAGGCACGCTCGCGGCCCACGCGCGTGCGGCCACCGGGCGCCGGCGTGTGAGCCGCACGCCATGCGGCTCACCGCCCGCGCCGCACGCCACGCGGCTGCCCGCAGGGCCACCCTCGACGGAGTCGCCGCCGGAGGCACGCTCGCGGCCCACGCGCGTGCGGCCACCGGGCGCCGGCGTGCGAGCCGCACGCCATGCGGCTCACCGCCCGCGCCGCACGCCACGCGGCTGCCCGCAGGGCCACCCTCGACGGAGTCGCCGCCGGAGGCACGCTCGCGGCCCACGCGCGTGCGGCCACCGCGGCGCGCCGCACCCACGCGGCTGTGCCCGCAGACCACCCTCGGCGGAGTCGCCGCCGGAGGCACCTCGCGGTCTGCGCGCCGCACCCCGTGCGGCTCACCGCGGCGCGCCGCACGCCACGCGGCGCCTCCGGCAGCGCCGGTGACTCGCCGAGCCGCGCGAGCCGCACCCGGCTGCCCCGCGTCGGCTGGCCCGCGCCCTACTGGGCGGCTGGCGCCGCATGCGCTGCGGCTGCATGCAGGGGTACAGGCGCCGCATGACGTGCGGCGCGTGTCTCGTGCGACCCGGCCCGCGCAGCCCCCGCGGCCCACACCTGCGCCCCGCCCGCCCGCCGGCAGCAGCCGCTGCGCTGGCGGCCGCGCGCTGGCCGGCCGTCCGGCCCACCGCCAGGCACCTTTGGGTGTTGCCCCGTCCGGTCTAGAGACCGCGGCTGCACGTAGGGCCGCTAGCGCAAGGTGCATGATGGGTGAATCTTAATGCAGGCGGCTAGCCCGGACAGGCAATTTGGCACAATGCGCGGTTAAGGTTCCCGGCGCCGATGGGGTTACCCGGCGCGGTGCGTCGCCGCCGATCGCCGCGGCCCGGCGCCGCGGGCCCGGCCGGCCCGGCGGCCGCGGCGGCAGCCGCTGGGCGGCCGTGCGGGCCCGCGGCCGCGCGGCGCGGCGGGCGTGGCGGCGGCGCGGCGCAACGGCCGGAATTCCTTACCCAGGCCGACAATTTTCGGCGAAGCTCGCCCACCGCCTCTCCTCGCCAACACAACGCAGAAAACGCGAGCCATCCAGCAAGACAAGATGCCGTCGGCACCCACGAGCTCGGGACGATCCAACGGCCTCGGAGTGGCGGCCGGCGTGAAGCGCGGGACGGGCCCGGCGACGGCGGCCGCCGTCGAGAAGCCAGTCGCGGCGGTCGTCGCCGAGACGGCGCCCAACCTGGACCCGGTACGTGAGTCGCAGACGGCGCTGACGGCAGCTCAACTTCGACACGTTTCCGGTGACGGCGCTGCGCAAGTACCGGACGTCGCACAACCTGACGACGCCGTCGGCGCTGTCGAACGACGGGATGCTGCTGAACGGGTCGATCGGCAAGAAGACGTGGTCGTACAAGCACCGGACGCGGGTGCCCAAGGAGGAGCTGGCGTCGGCGGTGAAGAAGCACTTCCAGGCGCAGAACGTGCGCGAGACCGACATGATCGCCGGGTTTCTGTACTCGGTCAAGAACCAAGGTACGTGGGCACGGGGCCAGGCTGACGCAGACCGCGCGCTCAAGCTGCCGCTGATCACCAAGTGAGCGCGGCGAGTGTACGATATGTAATCTAGGCGTCAACTGGAGAGATATATACATTGCACGTAGTATTTACAGCATGGCGATGCGGATGCAGAGCATGTCTAGTGGCCGAGCAGCCAGCGGATGGCGCGGCGGACGAGGCCGGGCCTGGGCGCGTCGGGCTCGGGCGGGCCCACGGGCGGGTCCGCGGCGGCCGGCGCGGCCGGCGCGGGGCGCGGCCGCGGCGCGGCCGGCCGGCGCGCGCGCTCAAACGTCCCCGGGCTGTCGTCAGCAGCGCGCGCGGCGGCACACACCTACTCGTTTTTGGGCGCGCGGCGCTTGGCGGTCGGGTCGTTGAAGGCGTCGGCAAGCTGCTCGAGCAGCTCGACCTGGCGCTCGGTCGCCGGGCGCAGCGTGTTGACCTTGAACGTGATCTTGAGGTCGCCGAACTGGTTGCGGCGCTGCAGGCGCGGCATGCCCTTGCCGGACATGGTGACGGCCGTGCCGGACTGGGTCGCGGCCGGCACGTTGAGCTCGGCCGCGCCGTCGAGCGTCGGGATGCGCACCCGGCCGCCCAGCGCCGCCGTCGTCATCGGGATCTCGGCCGTGTAGAACAGCTCGGCGCCCTTGCGCGTGAACTCGGCGTGCGGCCGGATCTTGACGCGCACAAAGAGGTCGCCGCGGTGGAGGCGCACGTTGGCGCTGGCGAGCACGTCGGGCGTGTCGCCCTCGCCGGTCACGCGCAGCCGCATGCCGTCCTCGATGCCGGCCGGGATGTCGACCTCGGTCTTGCGCGTCGTCTTCTTGGTGCCCTTGGCGTGGCACGATGGGCACTCGCTCTTGGGGTCGATGTAGACGCCCGCGCCCGCGCACGTCGGGCACGTCGTCGCCATCGAGAACCCGCCCTGGATCATCTGGACGTGCGTGCCCGTGCCGCGGCACGTCGGGCACGTCGACTTCTTGTGGCCCGTCTTCAGGCCGGTGCCGGTGCACGTGTCGCACTTGAGCAGCGGGTGGTAGTCGACCTGGACGGTCTTGCCCTTGGCGGCCTCGACGAACGAGATCGTGGCGAGCACCTCGATGTCGTCGCCGCGGTACTCCTCGACCACGTTGCCGCGCCGCCCGCGCGCCTGCCCGCCGGCGCCGCCCGCGAACGCGCTGAAGATGTCCTCGAAGTTGAAGCCCTGCGCGCCCGCGTTGAAGCCGCCAAACCCGCCGAAGCCGCCGCCGAAGGGGTTGCCGTACGCGCCCGCGCCGGCGCCGCCGCCGCCGAAGCCGCCGCTGGGGTCGAACGCGCCGGCGCCGAACTGGTCGAACTGCGCCTTCTTCTCGGGGTCCGACAGCAGCTCGTACGCGGCCTGGACGTCGTGGAACTTCTTGTCCGCGCCGGGCTCCTTGTTGACGTCGGGGTGGTACTTCTTGGCGAGCTGCCGGTACGCCTGCTTGATCTCCTTCTCGGTCGCCGACTTGCCGACGCCGAGCGCGCCGTACGGGTCCTTGGGCACGTTGGCGGCACGGGCGCTGGCGTGGAACGCCCGCGCCGGCCGCGGCACTGCGCGCCGGACCCGCGCCGTGCGCGCCGGGCATGGCCGCCGCGCTGCCGATGCCAGACGCACCGGCCGCAGCATCGCTCTGGATCCGAGCGAGATGGACATGCTGATGATCTGGAGGAGAGTGCGGTGCGGACGGAAAATTTGGTGTCTCGTTACCCGGGCATCCCGGCTCTATCTGCGCAGTGGTGCTGCGCTTGGCGCCGCAAGCGTGCTAGCGCGCGGCATGCTGGGCATTTCTCGAAACTTCGAGGCTTCCATGCACGTGACGCGCCGCACCGAGTGCGGCGCGCAGCCGCACGGCCGACAGCGCCGCGGACGCCGCGCGGCTATATGCTCGTGCGGCTATATGGGGGGCTCTGGCGGCGACTTGTCGGGCACCTGCTTCGGCCGTGGCGTAGATCGCGCTGCTGCCTCCGAGCCATCCGCGACGGGCCGCCCCGGAGCGCTGGCAGCGCCCACCGGCGGCTGCCCGGCGACGGCCCGCTGCGGCTATGCGTCAGCGACCCGCCTGCGGCTATACGGCGACGACCCGCCTGCGGCTATGCGGCGGCGACCCGCTTGCAGCTATACGGCGACGACCCGCCTGCAGCTATACGGCGATGACCCGCCTGCAGCTATACGGCGACGACGCCCGCTGCGGCAATACGGCAACGACCCGCCTGCGGCTATACAGCAGCGACCCGCCTGCAGCTATAAGGCAGCACGGCAGCGACTCGCCTGCGGCTACACGGCGACGACCCGCCTGCAGCTATACGGCGACGACGCCCGCTGCGGCTATACAGCAGCGACCCGCCTGGGCTACGCGGCAGCGTCCGGCAACGGCTCCGCCGGTGTGGCTGCCGCGGGCAGGGCTGGCGCCGGCGCCGGCTGTGCTGTGGCTCACGCCGCCGGTGGCTTAACTATACAGCTCTGCCGCATGGCATACAGCCGGTGTGGCTTAACTATACAGCTGGGTGGCTCGGCCTACCCCAGGCCAGAGCAAGCCGCGCCGTAGCCACGCGCCATCGGGCTCCAAGGCCCACGCGCCCTGTGGCCGCTCGGCCGTCCACGGCTCGCCGCGCCGCATCGCCGGACAGGACGGGCGGACGCGCCCAGCGTGGCGGCTCGGCCGGCAGACGCGACGGCCGGGTCACGTCACGTGCCGCTCACGTGGTGCCACGTCTCTTCCTCCACCGCTCCGCCTCTCTCACGAGACAGCACAATGGCCACAGACAGCACGACCACGACGTTCATCGCGTGCATCATCATCGGCTTCCTCGTCGTCCGGTGGTGCGTGTCGTCATCGTCGGCGCCGGCGCCGACCGCCGCCGCGGCCACGCCCAACCGGCCGGCCCCCCGGCGGCGCGCCGTAACGCCCGGCATGATCGAGGTCGTCCAGAGCCTCGCGCCCGGGCTCACCGTCGACCAGATCCGGGCCGACCTCGAGCGGTCGGGGTCAGTCGAGGCCACAGTCGAGCGGATTCTGGCCGAGGGCAGCCTCCCCGGCGCGGCGCCGGCGCCCGCCGCGCCCGCGCCGGCGTCGGTCGCCGCCGCGTCCGGCGCACACAGCAACCTGATCGAGCGGTACGGCCTGCAGGGCAAGCTCGGCGAGCCCGTCGCCGCGGCCGCCGGCAAGCGGCCGCGGTGGAGCCAGTCCGCCGAGGAGCGGCAGGCGCTGCTGCGCAAGCAGCGCGAGGACATGATCCTCAAGGCGCGCCGCCGGCTCGAGAGCCAGGACGCGGGCGCGCCGTAGCCAATACAAGACATTACTAGCCATATACAAAACGGTCACACGACCGAGACCACGGAGGTGCCCTCCTGGAAGCGCGTGCGGAAGACGCGGTTCGCGTTCGAGAACATGTCGTTCTTGAGGCTGACCACGATGAACTGCGAGCCCTTGAACCGCGTCTTGATCAGCCGGCCGATGTTCTGGGTGTGGCTCAGGTCGAGCGCGGCGTCGACCTCGTCCAGGATGTACATGGGCGCGGGCTTGAACTGCAGCAGCGCCATGATCAGCGAGAGCGCGATCAGCGACCGCTGGCCGCCGCTGAGCTCGGTCAGCGACTCCTTCCAGACCTTGGCCAGGCAGACGCGGATCTCGATGCCCTTGCTGACGTCGTCGCCGTCGGCGGGGTCGAGCCGGGCCGTGTTGCCGGGCAGCATCTCGCCGAAGATCTGGCCAAAGTCGACGTTGACCTGCTGCCACGTCTTGACGAGCGCCTCCTTCTTGTACTGGTCGAGCGAGGCGATGGTGTCCTCGATCTTGCGCTTGTCCTTCTCGATCGTCTTCATCATGTTCTTGAGCGCGGTCTCCTTCTTCTCGATCGAGTCCATCATGTTCATGACCTTGCCGTTGACGTGCTTCTTCATCTCGCCGAGCCGGTCCGCGAGCTGCTTGGCGGCGGCCTTGGCCTGCGCCATGTCGACGCCGGCGTAGTCGTACGGCGACCCGGGCCGGCCAAAGAGCTCCTTCTCGTCGTCGATCCAGTCGTACTGGGCGTGCAGCGTGCGCAGCCGGTCGGCCGCGGTCGCGCGCTCGGCGCGCGCGCTCTCGAGGGCGTGCTCGAGCTTCTGCCGGTGCAGGCTGCCGTCGGCGACGAGCTGCGCCTTGGCCGCGAGCGCCTCCTCGAGCGCGGCGATCTCGTCGTTGAACCCGCTGAGCCGGCTCTGCTCGCGCTCGAGCGTGTCGGCGACGGTCTGGTGGCGCTCGGCCGTGGCCGCGCGCTGCTCGGCCAGCGCGGCGACCTCGGCCTGCAGCTCCGTCCACAGCTTCTCGGCGTCGGCGAGCGCGGCCTGCGCGGCCTCGATGTCGGCCTCGGCCGTCTCGGCGTCGAACGCGAGCTGCTGGAACGCAAGCTGCTTGGCGCGCGCGTGCTCGGCGTGCGTCTCGGCCTGCGCGCGCAGCGCGACGACCTCCTTCTTGAGCTGCTCGAGCTTGCGGCCCTTGTTCTTCTTGAAGTCGGCCATCTCGCGCTCGATCCGGGCCGCGTCCGCGTCTGCGGCGGCGGCCGCCGCGGCCAGCGCCGCCCCGGACTCGTCCGCGGCCGCCATCTCGGCGGCCACCCGCTCGAGCTCGCCCAGCACGGCCGACGCCGAGCTGTTGGCGATCTGCTCGTCCAGCAGCTGCGCCTCGTGCCGCTTCAGGTCGAGCTGCTGCGAGAGCGCCGTGCCGCGCTTGATCTTGGCCTCGTTCTGCGCGAGCACGTCCTTCATGCTCGCCAGCCGCGCCTGCTCGCCGGCCAGCTCGCGCGTCAGCTCGTTCAGCTTCTGGAGCGTGACCAGCACGCCGCTCGAGCCGGGCGCGCTGCCGCCCGACAGCGTGCCGCTGGGGTCGTACACGTCGCCGTCGACGGTCACGCTCTTGAGCCGGACCTGGGGGTGGAACGTCACGCGCTTGGCCGCGTCCGCGTCCGCGCACACCAGCGTCGACCCAAACACGTACTCCATCGCGGCCGAGACCTCGGCGTCGTACCCGACGAGCGAGAGCGCCAGGTCGACCTTGCCCGGCGCCAGCGCCTGCGCGGCCGCGATCTTGTCGGCCGACACCCGGAACGGCGTGATCTTGTTGAGCGGGATGATGGTCACGCGCTTGCGCAGCTTGCCCTTCTCGAGGATCTCTGAGCCCGTGACCTCGTCCTCGACCACGACGTTGTAGAGCCGGCCGCCGGCGCAGATCTCGAGCGCGGTCGCGTACGCAAACTTGTCGGCGTCGAGCGAGAACAGCTGGGCAACGAGGCCCTTGACGCGCCCGCGGTCGAAGCCGGGCGACGGCGACGCGTACGAGAACTCGACGTTGGACACCTTGCGCTTGAGCTCGTCGATCGCGTAGCGCAGCTCGCGCACGCGGCCCTCGACCGCGGCCTGCTCGGCGCGCATGGCGTCGTACGCCCCCTGGTCAAAGTCCAGCGCCGCCAGCGCGCGCTCGGTCTCGGCCGCGGCCGCGCGCAGCGCGGCCAGCCGGCCCTGGGCGGCCTCGTTCTCGGCGCGGGCCTTGGCCGCGCGCGGCGCGATCTCGTCGCGGCGGCGGGCCAGGTGCGTGCTCTGCAGCTGCGCCTGCGCCTGCTCGGACCGCGCCTGCGACGCGCGCGCGCGCGCGTCCTCGAGCTGGTCCATGTACCCGCTCTTCTGGCCGTCCTTGGCGCCGACGCCGGTCATGAGCGTCTCGAGCAGCTCCTCCTGGCGCGCGGCGGCCAGCGCGGCGGCGTCGTGCGCAGCCTTGGCGGCGTCGTGCTCGGCGCGCGCGGCGTCAAGCGCAGCCGCGCGGCCGCCGCCGGCGCCGCGCAGCTCCTCGAGCGTGCGCCGCAGCGCCTGGCCGCGCGCCTCCTCCTCGGCGACCGCGCGCGTCTTCAGCTCGTACAGCGTCGCCAGCCGCACGGTCTCGTGCGACACGTCCTTCAGCTCCTGCTCGAGCGCCTGGAACTGCGCGCCCTTGAGCAGCTCCTTGCTGCGGACCTCCTTCACGCGGCGCACGTCCTCGTCTAGCAGCGCGATCTCGCCCTCGGTCTGGCGCACCGTCGCCGCGACCGCCGCCGCCTCGGCCTCGGCCGCCGCCAGCCGCTCGCCGCACTCGTCCGCCACCGTCTGCCGTCAGCGCTGCCGCGCACGCACTCACGTTGTACTTGGAGTAGTCGTACGCCACGACGACCCGCGTCGCGCGCTCGAGCTCGCTCTGCGTCTGCTGGAACTCGAGGAACGCGCGCTTCTCGCGCCGCAGCTTCTCGAGCTTGGGCTCGATCTCCTGCGTCAACAGCTCGTTGATTTCCTCGACCTTCTTGTCCTTCTTGGCCATCGTCTTGAGCGCCTTGTCCCGGCGCTCCTCAAACATGCGCGTCCCCGCGGCCTCCTCGATCATCGCCAGGATCTCGGCCGGCTTCATGTTGAGCACCTTGGTGATCCGGCCCTGCATGATCAGGAAGTTCGGGTTGTTGATGTTGAGCTGGATCGACTGGAACAGGTTCTGCACCGTCTGCTGCTGCGCCCGGTGCCCGTTGATCAGGTACTTGCTCGTGCCGCCCATGACAATCTGCCGCGTGATGCTGATCTGCGGGTAGTCCTCGAACCCGATCGGGCTGTTGGCCGTGTCGCGGTTGTCAAACACGATCGTCACGCTCGCCTTGGTCACGCCGGCCTGGCCCCGCTTGTAGATCAGGTCCTGGAGGTTCTGCGCGCGCACGATGCTCATCGTCGTGATGCCCAGCACAAAGCAGATCGCGTCCAGGATGTTGGACTTGCCGGACCCGTTGAGCCCGGTGATGCAGTTGAACTGGGCGTCCCACTTGCTGATCACCGTCCGCGTCGCGTACGACTTGAACCCGTCGATGATGAGCTCCTCGAGTCTCATGGTGCCGTGTGTGCTGGTTGGTGGAGAGCGGGAAGGCGCGCGTTCGCGGTGTTGACGATGTGCGTTGCCATGGCAACAGACGCGCACGTGCGCCGCACACAGTGCGGCGTGACGCGCTGCCGGGCGCATCGCCCGGCGCAGCGTGCGGCGCGCCACCCGACGTGGCAGCGGCCGCGACGGCCGCCAGTGGCGCACGTTACTGGCTGCGGTATGTGCCCGGGCCGCCGGGCTGCTGGTGGGCAGAGACGGCGTCGCACAGGGTCTGCAACAGGGCGGACATGGCTTGGTCGCACCGCGCGCGCCGCTGGTGTAACGTCAGCGCCCTCAGCCAATCAGAGACAGATGACACAGCGCAGACGGAAGAGCCGGCGTCATGCTCTCAGGACCGCAACCGGCATCGGGCGGGCCGCGGTCATGCGCCGCACTGCGTGCGGCTCACCCGTCTTGACGCGCGCGCGCCACAGCGCACCAGCGCTCGCCTCATTCACAGTTGCTGTGCTACTAATTCGCTGACAGCGCGGTGCTACGGCTGAGATTACACGCAGGCCTGCGGCAACTTTCGCAAAGGACAATTGGATTTGGGGCACACGTAGTTTGAACAAGAGCAACAAGATCGTTCTTCAGCACCCACGCAGTCTTGCAGGATGCCCTAGTGATAGCTATCTCAGAGAATTGGCCAGATGAACTCGTGTATGGCTAGGAAAACCCACAGCACACATGGCGGCTGAAAGCACATTAATCGTTCGCCTATTTTAAGCGTTCTACGACCTCAGATTCACTACGCGGCCAAGTTGCGCACAAGCGAACGGGCCTGTGAAATGTTGAAGGAGCACATCGTTTGGTCAGCTATGCCCGGGGTTTCTGTGTCACAAAAGCCGTCTGGAAAACGCTCAAAGTGGGAGAACACGTTCAAAGTGGAGGAGACAACTCTCAGAATGCAAGACGACGTTCAGACTGGGCAACAAGTGTCTTGTCCGCATGTAGTCTCTATTCGTATCTAACCAACCTGAGCACAGTTTGTCGCGAATTCGGTCCTGCTACTCTATATCAAAGCATATGATCCTGTTCTCTGGTTGTGCGGTCAGTCGCGAGCAGATATTCAATCGTGACCGTGTTATGGGATGCGCCGTTACCGAAGAGCAGAACAGAGCTTTCTTTCGGATGCCTGAACTGCATGCCTCAGTATAATGTCCAGTGAGCTGGAGCCGTACGACTGGAGCTAAGAAATGAAGGACTATTCATAACAAAGTCTGTGGGGTGTCAGCCTCTCTGGGCTCTTTAAGTTTCGGATATTAAACTCTATAATTATGTTTCGTTAATTTGCAACAAACTCGAAGAGCTTGCATGCCTGTCCCAAAATCCAGAGACACAGGGCTTTGCAATACTACCCGCCGAGTCACTTCGGAGATTCTGGTCGCACTCGACCAGGCCAGAAGGAGACTGCCTACCTCACATATTCGCTCTGTAGTACCGACGCATCATTGGACCTTTAACGACCTTTAACGAAATGGAGTACTGGCTATCTGGAATAGCTGCTTGCTCTGTAATGAGCCTGCGCGTACGCCGCACAAATGTACATTGTTATTCGAATTCTTCCGCAGCTCTGGTCCTGTGTTGTTCCTCTAAAGTCTCATGCGGCCGGATCATAGGGCTGTAGGTGTACTTGGGCAATGAACAGGTCAGAGTTCCGAGCGTAGGCTGGTTTTACTCGGTAACACGAATCGCATGCTCGAGCGGAAAGTTCTGTAGACATACCAAGGCACACAGCCATAGCAACCTCTGTTCTTTCGACTAAAAATGGCGGCTGCTGACTGCTGTCTACTTTGCTGGGGACCCGAGTAAATGTTGGCTGAGGCGACACGCAGCACAGCTAAAGCTGCACAAATTCAGCTACCAGTGAGGCAGAAGAAGATCGGCGGGGACCCAACTGGATCAGAGCGCCTATAATCATTAAGAAGACATGACTACCACTCAATTGAATCGCAAGATCGCACGCGGGCCGAAGTGAGATGTGCATTTGGGCTGACTAGAGGTACAACAGTAGCCTCTAAGGTAACCAGACCGTGGCGGACACTCGTGGGGCAGGAGAACGACCTCAGTCGGTGTGCTAAGAAGCAGTAGAAGAGTGCGTGCGGCTTAAATAAAGTCTGGTCGGAGCATCTGACATGGACCTGTGGATTGCGCTAAGGTTTGCGCTACTAAACTCTAATTGTTATTAGCTCGACCTCTTCCGAGCCCGATAGTAGGTGATTAATGTAGGCAGTGCGGTTGAGACCGCGTAGCAGCTGTACCAAGGGACCTGGCAAAAACGAAATGCCGCCTAGTTTTACGTTGTTCACTGGGAGCTTATAGGGTGACACTTGGAAGACTCCGAACAGCTCCACTGGACATCTGTATACAGGGCTTAAGTGCCCTCAAAACGCTGGTAGCCTTGCGTCTACCGTATCTCGTGCGTTCGCTTCGGGACAGCGGCTTTCAAGACGTCGTGGAGACGATTGTCAGGAGAGTAGACTAAAGGGTCTAGACTGGTCAGATAGCAGATCCTTTCGTATAATGAGCAATTAGTGGTGAAGGGAATGAAGGTGGTGCTGTGACATAGAGAGCATGCTCAACGTGAGAAAGCAGGTATGTGGAGGCAGTGCTTTGCTAGATGAGAGCTCAGAAAGAAGACCTCCAACGAGCCGCCATTCTACTTCCACTGAGTGATCGAGCTGCTATAGATCCGGGTCTAGAAATTAAAAGTCAGAACGAAACAGTTATACACTCACGTATAAGATTATACGAGGTTCGTATAGGTCGAGCTGGATGCAAGAGGAGTACTTTATTTGCTCGAGTGAGCACGCCGACACTTCAACTTGGGTGGCTGCCGAATTCAGCGCATTACGGGGCCCTCTGGGTATGCTACTCCAAAAGATCCTGAAGACCTGTACTTTGGACCATGTAGCTCGCGGGGCAATTATCCCGTGAAGAACATTGTCCCCGATTACGTCGGCAAGGTCGCGGAACGTCAACCTCTAGATGGCAATTATTCGAGCGAGAGTGACCTCTTTGCGGATGGTATAGAGATTGTAATCTAGGGCCTGGTGGATCTCGACGGAACCTGTCCGGGTCGACCGACTGCTTGTGCAGGGGTGGCCTCAAGCACGGCGAGGAGCGATGGGCCGAGATCCTGCGCTAAGTCTGAGCACACAGATATTGAAGATCGTGCACGGAGCCTCAAGCCGCACGCCGTGCGGCTGACAGCAGGACTGGGTGACAAGAAGGCGCAGCAAGCGTCAGAGCTGCGTAGAACAGAACGTGCAGCCAAGTGAGCGCTAAGCGGCGCGCACAGCAGCGGGCCGTGCTCGTTGTGCTCTGCACAGGAGGTGGGCATGTTGGTGGACGCCCGTCAGCGGCATTATTGCAGCGCGCGGGACTCGTGTAACACTCGGCCGAGCTGGCGCCGGCGCCGAGCGCGTCAGGACCACCGGCCGGGCGGGCCAAGGGCGTGCAGCGCGCCGCACTTTGTGCGGCTGACGAGCGCCGCACCGCGCGCGGCTCATCAGCCGCACAAAGTGCGGCTCGCGCACGCGTTGGGAGCGCCGCGCACCGTCCGAACCTGCGGATGGACGCGATCTTCGAGTTCGACGACGAGCCCGCCGACAGCGGGCTCGAGACGCTGGTCGAACAGCTCACGCTGGACGAGGCGGACGCGGACGCGGTGGCGGTCGAAGTCGGCCGGCCGGCGTACGCGGCGGACGGCGAGCGCGGCCGGCTGCGGGCGGCCGACTTCACACCCGTGCGAGTGCTCGGACAGGGCGCGTTTGGCAAGGTAGTGCTCGTGCGACACGAGCGCAACGGCCGGCTGTATGCGCAGAAACAGCTCAAGAAGGCCGTGCTGGTGGTGCACGGGCGACAGGCGCGGGCGCGGCACGAGCGGGCGGTGCTGGAGGCTGTGCGGCACCCGTTCGTCGTGCGGCTGCAGTACGCGTTCCAGGACCAGCACAAGCTGTACCTGGTGCTGGACTACGTCGAAGGCGGCGAGCTGTTCACGCATCTGGCGCTGGAGCGGCAGTTTGGCGAGCCGGCGGCCGTGTTCTATGGCGCCGAGCTTGCGCTGGCGCTGATCCATCTGCACACCGTTGCCGGCGTCATGTACCGCGATCTCAAGCCGGTGAGTGAGCATTGAGCCACGGGCTGACGGCAGGAGAACTGCCTGGTCGACCGTCGCGGCCACCTGGTCCTGACGGACTTTGGTCTGAGCAAAACCGGCGACGGCGCGCGCACGCTGGCAGGCACAGTCGAATACATGGCGCCCGAGATCCTGGCGGGTGCCGGCTACGGCTTTGCGGTCGACTGGTGGGCGTTTGGCGCCGTCGTCTACGAGCTGGCGACGGGCAGCCCGCCGTTTGGCGGCGGCGGCGACCGGGCCGCCGTGATGGAGCGCATCACACGCGCCGATCCACCGATGCCGTTCTATCTGTCGCCAGACGCACGCGCGCTGGTGACGGCGTGCCTCGCCAAGGACCCGGCCGAACGGCTGTCGGCAACAGCTGCGGATGGCGTGGCGCGTTTGCGCGGCCACGCGTTCTTCCGCGACACAGACTGGGCCGCGCTCGAGCGCCGAGACCCGGCGCTGGTGCCACCGGTGGTGCCGTTCGTGACCGACCCGGCCGCGGCGGAGAACTTTGACGAGCGGTTCACGTCGCAGAGTGTGCTGTCGACGGACGCGGACTACGACGCGGACATCGAGACTGCTGGCTCACCGGCGTTTGCCGGTTTTTCGTACTCGGCCAGCGCGGGGTGCTGAGGGGCTTGCGCCGCACAACGTGCGGCGCGAGACAGCCACTGCGCCGCACGCCGTGCGGCTGACACACCGCGCGGTGCGCCGCACGCCGTGCGGCGCACAGAGCACCCGCCCGCAGGCACCCCTGGCGCTCGCCGCCGGAGGTTCGGCTTCCCCGGCCCCACGCCCATCGGCCGCGCGGCAGGGAGCCGAGGCAGCCGCCGGCCGGCGTGCGCCCATCGCCCCGTAGACAATTGATCCAGTTACTATCTACTTGCCGTCCTTCATGATCGTGCTCGTCAGCGCGGCCATGTCTTCTTGCGAGAAATGGATGCCGTGCTTGTCCGTCAGGGCTTTGACTGCGGTCAGCGCGCCCGGCCACACACTTACGGGCCACAATGGCCTCCTTGACCTCGGCGTCCATCATCATCTTCATGAGCACCCACGGCGTCGGCTTCTCGGCGCCAGACGTGATGTAGCCCTTGGCAACGAGCAGCTGCTGCAGTTCGCCGAGTGCGCGCACGATCTGGGTCAGCGTGCGCCCACACAATCGTACCTCTTCGTTGGCCACGAGCTTCTGAAAAGTCTGGCTGGTGAGCACGCGGGCGATGTTGTCGTCGTCGGCCGAGCCGGGGCTGGCCAGCCCGCGGCGGGGGGCCGCGCGGACGAGCGCGCGGGCAGAGTAGACGGCAGGCCGGGCGCCGGCGGCGCGAATTGCGTACCGGGCAACGGATCTCAGACAGGCCGACATGGTGGTGGTGAGAAAGCAGCGGCGGTGCGGCGAGGGCAGTTTTGCGCACAACCGGGGCGGAATTCCGCGGCTGCGGACGCAAGTGTCGCGCGGCGCCGCACCTATGCCAACGCCGCGGTGTTTGCGGCTGCCGCCGCTGTGACACGCACCGCCACGACGACCGCGACGACGAGCCGGACCGACACCCGCGAGCGCGGACTGCGGAGCGAGCATCTACCTGCGAGCACGCAATCCAGCATCCGCGATTGATGGCCTGAGGCCATGGACGAACCGCACGAAACCAAGCCGCGGCCGGCAGGCACGGTCGGTCTGGCCGCCGTGTTTCCGGAACGCGTGAGTGCACGCGACGGCGGAGCTGACGGCAGAAATCATCGAGCGTGCCGCTGATGGCGGCGGCGGCGGCTGCCGCGACGGCAAACCACGCGGCGTCGGCGCCGGCGAGCATGATGGCGTCGCCGTACGCGTCGCCGCGGCCGGGCGCCGCGCTGCCTTATCTGGCGCGAACGGGCCCGACAGCGCCGGCGGCAGCGCTGCCGGCGCCGCCAGTGCCGGCACCGGCACTGGGGCCGCCGCCGGGGCCGACAGGGCCGACCGCGCTGTCTTCGGCGCCGTCGTCAGGACCGCCGATAGGGCCGATGGGCCGGCCGATAGCGCCGGCGCCTGCTGCCGCGATGGCTGGGCCACCGGCGGCGGTTCCACCGGCGGCGGTTCCACCGGCGGCGCCTGGCGAGCCCAGCGCGCCGCCGACGCGTCCACCCCCGCTGGCGGCCGTGCCGGCGCCGGCGCCGGCGCCGGCGCCAGCGGTCGCTCCGCCGGCTGCCGCCAGCAGCACCGGCATCCCCAGCACCACAGCGGCCGCTCCCGCACCGGCCGCAGCCGCACCAGGTAGCCAGCGCGAGGGCCCGCCGATCACGATCCGGCTGACAATGTCGTCGGTCGGTGCTAATGCGACAGCTACAGTCACCTCGACGGTCCCGGCCGGGCCCACGGCCGTGCCGGCAGTCACAGCGGCGGCGCTCGATCCGAAAAAACGGACCGGGTCGGCGGCACCGGCGCCGCGCAAACGCGCAGCATCGAAAAAGCGCTCTGGGCGGCGGCGCGAGGACGAGGACGAGGACGAGGAGTCGTTCACGCTCGAGGGCACCAAGACCAAGAGCGGGCGCAAGGTGCACAAGCCGACCCAGTTCGACCTGGTCGAGGCCAACGTACTCGGTACGTCGGCCGGCGAACGCGCTGACGCAGACTCGAAACGCCGCCAGGCGCGCAAGGACCTGCAGGTGTGCAAGGTGTGTCTCCGCGGCAACAGCCCAGACTTCAACCTGATTGTGTTCTGCGACGGGTGCAACGACCCGTACCACCAGCTCTGCCACGACCCGTACATCGGCCGCATGTACATCGAGATTGCCGACGCGCAGTGGTACTGCCGCAACTGCCAGCGGCTGGCCGCGGGCGCGCCGGCCGGCCGCGTGTCGGGCGAACACATTGCCGAGCACGACAAGCGGTCGTATCTGCTGTCGCTGCCGGTCCACCAGCTCGTTGACCTGCTCCTGCAGTGCGAGCGCGACAACCCCGCCGTCCGTCTCTACGCGCCCAACCTCAAGCGCCCAGGGCCGGCCGGGCCCGACGGCCGCCGGTACCCGGTGCCTGTGGCAGTCGACGTACGTGCACGCGCGTGCTTGCTGACTCCAGGACACGACCCCGTTGCCGGGCGCGGGCGCCCAGGTCCCGCCGGAGACGCCGGACGACGCCAGCTTCCTGGCCGACGACAACCCGCACATCTTCAGCCACCGGGTGCATGCGCCGGTGGCTGTCCCGTTTGGCTAGTGTACGATACGAATGTATTTGTAGTGTCTGCGACGCCGCAGACCGTGCGGCGCGCCACATCCTATGCGGCTCGCCCAGCCGCAGGCCGTGCGGCGCGAGCCGCATGGAGTGCGGCTCGGCAAGCCGCAGGCCATGCGGCTCGCGCGAGGCGGCGCCGCTGTCCTGAGCCGCACAGCGTGCGGCGGGGACAGCGGCCGGCACGACCACTCTGCGCCGCACGCTGTGCGGCGCAGCGCCGCACCCCCCCGCAGCCCCCGGAGGCCCGGCAGAGCGCCGGCCTCACGACGGCGCAGCCACCGGCGTCGCCGGCTCCGGGGCACTCCCGAGGAGCTCCTCCTTGATGGCCGAGGACGTGGCCTCGGTCAGACCGCTGTCGTCCTGCGTCTCGCGGCGCTCGCGGGTCGGCCGGGCGGGCGCCTCGGCGTTTGCCGGGCGCAGCAGCGCGTTGGCGCGCGCGTGCAGCTCCTTGCGGGTCACGCGGGCGGTCTTGCTGCGGCTGGGCACCTCGGGCGCAGACGGGTCCTGCGACGAGGCCGGGTCGTCGGGCTCGGCCGCAGCCGGCTCGGCCGGCAGCTCGGCCGCCAGTCGTGCCTCGAGCTCCGGCAGGCTCTGGTAGAGCTTCATGTAGATGCTCCCAAACACGTCCTCCATCGGAACAATCGGCGCCAGGCCCGAGTTGAGCTTGCGCAGCTCCGAGGCCTCGGACAGATACTTGACCAGCGGCGGCGGCGGGCTCAGGCGCGAGCACACGTACTCGAGCCGCAGCGCCTTGCGCATAAAGTCGTCGACCGTCAGCAGCGAGAGCACCGAGTCGATGAACTTCTCGCGCACGTCGGCCAGGTTGCGCAGCACGTTGATCAGCGCCGTGCACAGGCACTCCCACGTCTCTGTGTGGCGGACCATGGCCGAGCTCAGCCGGCGCAGCCGGCGCGTCATCATGCTGAGCGCGTCCAGGTCGTTCGTTCGCTCGAGCGTCATGATGTAGAACTTGGTGTAGTAGTGCACGTACACAAAGTGGCGGCCGGCGCGCTCAAACTCGGGCCGCCAGATGGCCGCAAAGGACTTGGACCCCGGCTTGAGCGAGAAGAACGAGCCGATCTCTTCCTTGGCCTTGGCCACGTCGCCGAAGATGTCCACGCGGATGACGGCGGTCTGGTCAGCGCAGCCGCAGAGGCACTTACTCGGTAGCTCGGCCGGTGGTGCCACTTCTTCTTGTCGGCGGCCTTGATGTTCTGGAGCATGCCGATGATCTTGGCGTAGATCCGCTGGGGCGACGGCGGCGGCGACGGCACCGGCGTCGACGGCGCCGAGACCATGGCCGTGTCGCCGTCGTCGTCCGAGCCGCTGTCGCTGTCGCCGTCGTCGCAGTACTCGCTCTTGTCGAGGTACAGGTCGGCCTCGGGCTCGCTCAGGTCGCCCGAGCGCAGGTACTTGTACACGGACGAGATCAGCTTGTAGTGGGGCTCGAAGATCGGGTCGCCCTGGCTCTGCTTGTCCTCGGCGCACTCCATCGCGCGCAGGTACATGCGCAGCACCCGCCGCGGCGGCTGCCCGAGCCGCTTCAGCAGCTTGCCCTGCATGTAGTAGTTGCGCCAGTCGTCGGGGTCGCCGACGGCGGCCGTCCGGAACAGCCGCAGCGCCAGCCGGTACGCCGTCACGACGCGCAGCGTGGAGTGCGCCGCCCCGGTGTACATGCCGTCCGCGCCGCTGTAGTGGCGCTCGCTGTCGGCGCCGTTGTAGACGTCCATCTCGAGCGGGGGCCGCGTGGACGCGTAGATCTCGTACCCAAAGTCCGTCCAGAACGACGCCAGCACGCTCTTGGTCGGCTCCAGCGCCTCCTGCTGGATGTGCAGGGACGTGGCGATCGCGTAGCACAGGATGGCTTTCTGCTGTCAGCTCGCCCGCACGCTACGCACCCTCTGCGCGGCCACGATGGCCCGCCGGTGGTCGTTGTTGAGCTTCTCGGCGCTCCACGTCATGTCGTCCTCGGCCAGGGAGTCGTACGTCTGCGCGAGGCCGTACCAGGCCTCGAACCGGTTCGTGTTGCAGACGAGGTCGTGCTTGAAGTAGCGGATCGCGTAGTCGAGGTCCTCGGTCCGGCCGGCCATCGTGCGCTTGCGCGACCGGTACTGGGCCAGGTAGATCTGGCCCTGCATGAAGTAGAGCCCGATGCGGGCGACTGCGGTCAGCGGGCGCGGGCACAGACGTACCTCGGGCGTAGTCCGACTGCACGCGCATCGTCGACAGCGCGAGCGTGCCCTTGGCGGCGTCTGCCAGCAGCAGCGGCTCGAGCGAGCGGCCCAGGTACGCCTCGACGATGCTCTGGTTGTAGTAGATGGACGCTGGCGTCAGCAGCGACCGGCAGAGACTCACATTGGTCGCGTCGCGGGACGCCGATGACCTCGCAGAAGTTGTCCAGCGTGCTCTTGAGGTCCGACCGCGGCAGCGTCTGCGCCGGCCGCTTGCGCAGCGCCAGCGACATGACGAACTCGACGAGCACGAGCGCCTCGCGCCGGTCGAACGTGGCGTTCTCGGCGTTGTGCTCGTACGGAAAGAAGGCCTCGTTCTGGCGTCAGCGGGCTCTCGCGGCTACCTACCCCCAGCGCAAAGCCGTAGCGGCAGTGCAGACACTGCAGCAGCTCGTTCTCGGCTGCGGCCGGGTCCAGGGCCAGCAGCTCGCCCTGCAGCAGCTTGAGGAAGATGCCGCCGGCCAGGCTGCAGTACTCGCGGTTGCCAAGCTCCTCGTGGAGCACGCCCAGCAGCGCCAGCACGAACTCGGCCGCGTCCACGCCGTCGACGATGGCGGCGCGCTTCTTGGCGAACAGGTACAGCACGCACCACGACTGGATGAGCATGTCCTGCACGCGCGCGGCCGAGTTGCGGTACGCCGGCGTCTCGGCCAGCGGGAACTCGGTCCCGGCGTTCTGGATGAAGTCGGCGTGGACCACAAACACGTTCAACAGCCGCACGAGCGCGACCAGCGCCTCTGTGGGCGCCAGCAGCGTCTCGGCCGGGAAGTCGGCGAGCGGGTCGGGCGCGTCGCGGAGCGCGTACGCCGCGGCGGCGTCCAGATACGTCTGCGCAAACGCCAGACAGCGCAGGACCATGAACTGGCGGCGGTCGGCGTCGGCGTCCTCGAACGCGGGCGAGCGCACGTCGGCGACAACGAGCTGCAGACTGCGCAGCAGGCACTCGAACGCCTCGGCCTGCTGGTCGCGGTGCTCGTAGCCCTCGCGGAGCAGGTTCCAGAGGTACAGCTGGAACTCGAGCGACGACTTGCCGATGAAGCTCTGGACGATGTGCAGGTCGAACTCGGGCAGGTCGGCGTGGGCGCGCTCGCCCTTCATGATGTACTCGAGGATCGCGATCTTGAGGTCGATCTTCTCGCTCGACGGCTCGAAGATGCTCGAGAAGACGGCCGAGATGCGCAGTTTCGAGATCTGGGCATCGACGCACTCGACCGAGATGTCGGGAATCGACGCCGTGTTGGCAAAGACGACCGTGAGACTGTCGGGGAACGTCGCCAGCGCGCTCTTGAACCGGTCGAGCATGTCCAGGATGACGTCCTCGGCGTAGCCGGCCATCTGGTAGAGCAGGATCGACGCCCACATGTACCGCAGCTCGACGACGGCCCGGGCATCGCTGGCGCCGTCGCCGATGGCGCCGATTGCGTCGACCATGAACTCGTGCCAGCGCACGACGCGGGCCTTGGCCGCGTCAAACGCGGCCGCGCCGCGCCCGTCGTCGTCGCCGGCAAAGGACGACTGAAAGAGGTCGAGACACTCGTCCAGCAGGACCTCGAAGAGCGCCTCGGCCCAGCAGGCGTTGGCCAGCGCCTGCGCGGCGTCGCCGGCCTTGTTCTGCTCGTGGATCGCCGACATGCAGTCGGCGTAGTAGACCGCGGCCAGCCGCTTGGTCGAGCCCACGAGACTGGCCGGCCACTGCAGGTCCAGGAACCGGTCGGCGTCCGCGGCCGGCGCGAGCAGCTCGCGCAGCGACTCTACGGCGGTCTCGGCCAGCAGGAACGCGCCGGCGTTGATGCGCGCGCAGAACGCGGCCAGGCCGGCGTCTGCCAGCACCGGCCGGTCGCCCGACAGCTCGTGGGTGGTCGTGAAGCTCAGCAGCGCGAACTTGGTCGCGTTCGACGCGGGGCTGGGTCAGCAGATTCGCGCGGCACGTACTCTTGGATGCCCTCGCGGTCGAGCAACGTGCGCGCCTTGTCGTCGTCCCACGCCTGGATCATGGTCGAGAAGTCCTTGAGGTAGAGCTCGGCGCCGGCGACGTCTTTGGCGTCGGCGGCAATGACGCCGCGGACCTCGCCGAACGCGAGCCCAAGCGATGCAAACAGCCGCTCGAGCTCGAGGAAGAACTCGTTGTCCGACTCAGCCTCCTGCTCCTGCACGGCCTGCTGCAGCTCGACACGGGCGCGTACGCGCTTGGACGAGCGCGCGCCAACGACTTCTTCGTTGAACGAGCGCCGTTTGCGCCGCGACGGCGGCTCGGCCGGCTCGGCCGAGCCGGTCTCGGCGGGCTCTTCGGTCTCGGCGTCGGTCCCGTCCGAGGGCGACAGCACGGCGGCCTCGTCCGGGGGATCCTCGTCCATGGGCTCGGCGTCGGCGGCGAGCGTCAGCCGGACGTGGCCGTCGGGGCCGTCGAGACTGAGCGCGTCGTCGGCCGCGCGCACGAGCGCTTTCGCCAGAGCAGCCCACGTGGCCGCAGTGGTCACGACCGGCGTCGGCTCCGGCTGCGTCTCGGCCATGACGGTTGCCAGCCTGGGGTCAGCGCGTCCATCATACTCGTACTTTTCGGGGGGAAGAACCAACGGCTGCACCCAGTCGGGCACGCGCGCGCGCTGCAGCACCATTTTCGACACGTTGCGGAACCGGTCCTCGTCAAAGACTCGGAACAGCGGCGAGGCCAGCGAGTAGTTGTCCTTGAGGTCGGCCACGATCTGCCTGAGCGCGTAAATTCCGGCGAGATCGTCCACACCGAGCGCGGCCGTGTCCGAGTCCTCGTCCACGACCAACAGCCGGTCCTGGTCGTTGATGACGCACTCGAGCGCGTACCGCGTCGCTCGCGGCACGTTCAGCGCCGGTAGGAACGTGGCCATGTGCAGCCAGAAGTTGGTGTCGCCAGACTCGTGTGCCATGGCCTCCACGAATTCGAGCAGGGCGCGCTGGACGTGCTCACGCGCCTGGTCGGTGTCGAGCTCCTTCAGACTGAGCTTGGTCCAGTCGAGAACAAGCTGGCCGTGGTTCTTGTAGACCAGGTACTTGAGCGCGTGCATGGTCGGGGGGATTTCGGTGGCCGTGTCGGCGAAGATGTCGCCCTGGAAGAGCTCATCGTAGACGGCGGCGGCGCCGTCCCAGTCGCGGGCATAGTGGGCCTTGAGCGCTTTCTGGAGAATCTTGAGGGACTCTTCGATCTGGGAGTCAGTGCTGTGGGTGGGGGTATGTGCGGCTATATGCGGGTATATGGCGGCAGGTGGCTATATGGTGCGGGCGTATGGCGTGCGGCTGCATGGTACCTGCGTACAGCGCGTGCGGCTATATAGTGTGCGGCTATATGATTTGCGGCTGCATGGTACCTGCGTACAGCGCGTGCGGCTATATGGCATGCGGCTATATGGCATGCGGCTATATGCTCGCAGTGCCAGCAACAGTGCGCCACACGCGGCTTGCACGGCCACCGCCGCGCCTCTGCGCCCCGCCGGCCGTGGCCGTGCAGCCTGCGGCCCGGCCAGCAGCCGGCGCCAGCGGCAGGCCAGCAGCCGTCCGCCCAGGCGTCAACCCAGTTGCCTGCCGCGCCATTGCATTGCCTGCCGGCGATTGGCGCCGCTGCGTGGCCGCGCGGGCTCGTGGGCGTGGATCCGGTCCTATCAAACAATCCGCTTGCCAGGCCGCAGACCACCACGCAGCGGCCAGGCCGCTCGCCGGCCTGACTCTGCAGCCATGCTCTCCGTAGCCGCCGTCCGCGGCCGTGCCTATCCGCCCGTCCGCCCTGCCGCCCTGCCGCCCACCCGCTGCCGCGTCGGCCCGATCCGACTCACCTGAACCTCGCGGATGCGGGCTTCCTGCTCGTTGTCGAGATCATCTTCCTCAATGTTGAGCGCCGTGAACGACGCCTGCGGTCAGATCGGCCTCACGGCCACGTACCAGAATGGGCTTGTCCATCTTGCGCCGTCGCGTCCGCGGGGTGGGTGCGGCGTCACGCGCAGATGAGCGTACAGTTGGTGATGTTCCGGGTAACTGAAACTGGACCAGCCGTGTCGTATCTGACGGCTTCTTCCCGGACGAGCGCGAACGAGCGGAGCGATCGACAGATTCGCAGGGCGACCGTCACGACCAGCGAGCAATACGATCCGGCCCGGCGTGGGATCGGCTGGCGAGAAGGACGAGCCCCGAATTGAGCGGGCGAGCATCAGGCAGGGCGCTTGATAGAAAAGGCGAAAAGCGGCTTGACGGACAGCGATCGATCGCCGGCACGCGCGAGCAGCAGGGATGTCGCTGCCGCCGTGGAAGGCGAACGCGGCCGGCAAAGGCGCGGCCGGCAACGCGGCGTGTAAGTGGGCGGACGGGCAACGCTGACGGCAGATCGAACGGCCTACACGGCTGTTAGCACGAGCAAGACACTGGCCGGCAAGACGCGGGCGGCGGGCACCGCGCGGCCGGCGGCCAAGGCCGGCGCCGGCGCGGCCGGTACTGCAGGGGTGGCTGCCGCGGGCCCAAGTGCGCCCGCGGCCGAGCCGGCCGCGCGCAAGCCCGGCTGGCCGGACTCGCTCAAGCAGTTTGTGGGCCGGTGCTTCACGCTGACGACGCCATCGCAGAAGGAGACACTCGAGAAGAAGCTCAAGGCGATCGTGACCGAGGCTGTGCAGAACAACTCGCTGTGGACGATTGACTGGGACTCGTATCCGATCCCGGAGGTCGACGACGGCGCCGGCGAGGACCGGCTCGAGCTGCTGCGAAAGGACAAGCCGGCACCGCCCAAGCCTGCGCCGGCGGCCAAGCCCGCCAAGCGCTCGGCCAAGTGGGACCAGGGTGCGCCGGCCGCGGAGGCCGCGCCGAAGAGCAAGAAGACGCGCGCGGCGATGGCGGCAGACGGCGCCGACAGCGAGGCCAAGCGCCAGATGCGTCTGCGCCGGTTCGAGGCCCAGACGCCGTCGCGCAGCGTCACACCTGACTACAGCCACGAGACCAATCCGAACGAGCCGGTGGTCGGCCGGTGCACGCGTCTGGAGAAGAAATATCTCCGGCTGACGTCGGCGCCCGACCCCGAGACCGTGCGGCCGCTGCCGGTCCTGCGGCAGACGCTGGAGCTGTTGCGCTCCAAGTGGAAGGCTGAGCAGAACTACGCGTACATCTGCGACCAGTTCAAGTCCATGCGCCAGGACCTGACCGTCCAGCTCATCCAGAACGAGTTCACCGTGTCGGTGTACGAGATCCACGCGCGCATCGCGCTCGAGAAGGGCGACCTGGGCGAGTACAACCAGTGCCAGACCCAGCTGCGGACGCTGTACGAGAAGGGCCTGGCCGGGAGCAAGAACGAGTTTCTCGCGTACCGGATCCTGTACATGCTACACACGCGCAACCGCAGCGAGATGAACGAGATGCTGATCACGCTGACCGCGGATGAGCGCGCGGATCCGGCTGTGGCTCACGCACTCCAGGTCCAGCGCGTCATGAACGAGTCCGACTACCACTCGCTGCACCGGCTGTATCTAGCCGCGCCCAACATGGGCGGCTACATCATGGACTCGTTTATCGAGCGCGAGCGCATCGCCGCACTGGCTGTCATCTGCCGCGCGTTCCGGCCCGAGTACCCGCTGCAGGGCATCACGGCCGAGCTCGGCCTGGAGTCGGACACGGCCTGCTACGACTTTTTGAAGAAGTACGGCCTGCATCCGTACGTCAACACGTCGACGCTGAAGCTCGACACGAAGGAGGCGTATCGCATTGCCGAGGGCCACCGGCTGACGGCGTTCAAAAAGATCGACATCAAGGGTCAGATATGAGCTGTGCGCGTGTAAATTATTGCTGCCATGGAGTTCTGGATAATGCAGTTTTGAAGCGTGAGGAACGCGGCGGCGAGCCGCAGCACGTGCGGCTGCGGACGGCCGAGTGCGCCGCACTGCGTGCGGCTCATTTTGACGCAGCCGCGTCTGGCTACAAGCGCCGCACACCGTGCGGCTCTACTGTCGCGCCGCGCGCGTCCGTTCAGCATAAATGATAGAATAACGTAGACATGTAGTGTGCCGGCGCAGGCCGCACATGAGATGATAGTAACCAAAACCAGTCGCGGCAGCCCGCAGCCGTGCACCGCGGCGCCAGACGGCGGAAAGGAGCGTTAGAGCTCACCCGGCTACTCGGCCGGGTTCTTGCTCACAAACAGGGCACGCGGCACGTCGCCCGGCGACAGCTCGGGCTCGCCCGGCGGGGTCACCTTGTCCAGGATGCGCTGGACCCAGACCTGGTCGCGTGAGTTCAGGCTGCGGTGCTTGGCCGAGACAGTGTGAGGGGTCGGCGACGGTGTCGCCTCCGAGAGGCGCAGGCTCGAGCTGCGCATGTCGTCAAACGCGGGCGAGCGGTCCAGCGACGGCTCGCGCGAGACCGGTCGCGGGATCAGCGACGGTGAGAGGTCCTTAGTGTCCTTGGGTTCGGCGCGGGCAGACGCGCGGCGGACGCGTCCGGCTGGGTCCTTGAACTCCCTGGGGTCGTTGCCCAGGGAGCGCGGACGCGTGCGTGGCGCCGGCGGCTGCTCGGTGTCAAAGAGCTCGACGTCGGCGGCGTCGGCGTGGTGGAGCGCGTAGTTACGCAGCCACTCGGCCAGATCGGTCCAGCCACCGCCGACACGGACCATGACGCGCTCAGCGACGATGCGCACCCACAGCGTCTGCGGGGGTGCGTTTGGCTTGTAGAGATAGTACTTGCGGGTCTGGCCGTAGCCAGCGGAGGACAGCGCGGACGACGTCGACGTCGTGAGCAGGGCCGGCATGCGGTTCTGCTTCGGGCTGTCGCTGGGCTCAAGTTTGATCGAGCCCGGCAGAGCATCAAGGATGTGCTTGATCTTGAGGTCGAGCGTGCGGTGGATCGTGTTGCGCTGGACGGTGCCGTCGTCGGCTTTGTGCTGAAGCTCGTCGCGGGCGGCGGCAATGTCGAGCACGCGCTTGGACTCCTCGGCGTCGGTGGGCGGCGGCACGACGCCGCTGGCAGCGAGCAGCCGGCGCTTGAGCGCGGCGGACGGCGACTCGTCGTCGACCGACTCCCAGTCGATCTCTTCGCGGTCGGACGGCGTGGATTCGGGCGAGGGGTTGTAGTACATCCGGCGGATGATGTCGCTGCCGTTGAGGAGCGTGTCGATGCGCTGGGTCTCGATGGCGATCCCCAGGTCGGTGTTCTCGATCGTGCCGAGCGGCGAGACAAGCTTGCGGCCGGGGCTCGAGTCGACCGAGGACGCCGAGGGCGAGGCCTCGCAGTCGGCGTCGTCGCCAAGGACGCGCGAGCGGCGGCGCTCGCGGCCAGGCACATTCTCGGGCGTGCGGAATTCGCGCGCAGGCGCGGCGGGCGTAGCCGGCGGCGTCAGGACGGCCGCCGCGTCGTCGGACTCGGGTTCGGGCTTGGCGGGCGTGTCGCGGGCGTCGCGGGCACCGTCGCCACCGCGCGCGCGGCGCTCGGCGTCTGCACGGCGCGCAGCGTCGGCCAGGGCCGCGCGATCCGCGGCCGCGCGTGCGGCCGCGTCGCGGGCCAGGTCCAGGGCTAGCTCGCGTCTGACCATGTCTTCAGCGGCAGCCACACGGTCGATCCAGGCCTCGGGTATGGGCTCGAGCGAGACGGCAATGATGATGTCGAGCAACTGGCCGGCCGAGTACACGAGCAGGCGGCGCGACAGCAGGGCCGGTGTGGTTTGCAAGTGGTCCAGCAGCTCGGCCAGGACAGAGTAAAACCGGGCCACGGCCAGGCGCGCGCCATAGAGGTCCAATTGGCTTTCCAAGTCGCCCAGCACGGGCAGCAGCTGGAACACGAGCGTGAGCAGGACGGCGTCCGCGGCGGCGTACGGGCTCAGGCCTGGGGTTAGCGGTGTCGCGCGTCCACGTACCGAGCGCGGCCTGCTTGAGCGTCTCGCAGTCGTACTTGGCACACGCGGTGCGCGTGCTGGCACAGCGGGCGGCCCAGCCGTCGATGTCGGCAGGGCCCACGGCAGCGTAGTCCCACTGCCACGCGTGCACGTCGGCCCGCAGGCTGGAGAGCGTGTGCAGCGCCAGCGACGCGCGCACGATATGGTCGTGCAGTGCGGGCGGCACCTCTTCGAGCAGCTCCTCGAGCTCGATCAGCGGCAGCGTGGCCGTGCCGACCAGGTCGGTCGCGGCGGCGCGTGCGAGCGTCATGCCGGCGGCGGTCGGGGGCGCGCGCGGAGCCGGCAGGCCGGGGGGCAGCCGGGTCCGGGAACCGGGTGCGAAGGCGGGCGGCGCAGCGACGAGCAAGAGTCCGGGCGCGTGCAGTCGCGGGCCGGCGCTCAGATGGACATCTCACGGTGAAAATTCGCGGCGCGACGTCGTCGAGGTTGTCGGCGGGATCTGCTGGCTTGACCGAATCTCCCGACCCGCAATCGGCGTAGCCGGCCTCCGCGCCCGCGCCGCGCTGCTCGCCCTGCGCTCGGCTAGCCGTGTGCCGGCAAGCCCCGGCCGCGCACGCCGGACCATGCCGGCCTGGGCCCAGCACATGCGGCTACTGCTGTCTGGGCCGGCGCCATGCCTCCTGCCTGCCACTAGGCCGAGCCCGGCACGAGAGCCCGCGTTGCCGCCTAGCGGCGGCCTCCCACACCGTTCGCTGCGTCTGACAGCTGGCCGGGTGGCCTGACTAGTGGTCGGACTCGCAGGGTCTGCTCCTGCCCCTGCTAGAGGCCGGCTGCTAAAGGGAGGCGCGGCGACGGCCGAAGACGCCGGCGCGGACCGGCTCTGCGGTGACGTTGCGCTGGCTGTTGGTCGGCTCTGCCGCGTGGCCGATGCGCGGTGCGGCCGGCGATCCCGCCATGCCGGCGCGTTCCGTGGCTCGGCCGGCCATGCGGACCGATCGAGGACGGTTCGGCATGCACAGGACCACTAGAATCGGTTCGCTAACGTCGCGTATCTCTAGATTTGCCAGGAGATGCTCGCTGCCGATGGACCGCCGTTCGATGGGGCCGGCGAGGACACTGGGAGAGCGGTCGGCTGCCGGCGGCCGGCAGCCTGATATTCGTAGAGCGCGTGTGTTCTCGTGCGACCTTGCGGGTCGGCCGGCTACGGGCGGCTGGTGTCCACTGGCCGCGTAGTGGGCCGGCGCGTGGTGGACCTGCACGCTGCAGCGCACTCGCCGGAAGTCCAGTGGACTCGTCCACTCCCGAACAGCGCGGGCCCTAGCATAGGGTTGTAGGCCCGGCCCCCGGCACGTTTCAAGGTGCTTGATACAGTTTCATGATGCTTGACTGTTTCACAGTGCTTGATACTTGGCGCCGACTAGCCATAGACACTTCCGGTGGCCCGCATGAACCGCCGGTCAGCCGCTCGCACCGCTCGTGGCGTGACGCCCACCCCGCCGGCAGACTGCACGTATGGCGACGTGAAGCCGACCGGCACGGTGGCGCGCGTGCTGCGCGCGTGTCGGCGCTAGTGGTCCTGGAGCTAGCTCGACGCGGTCATGCAGTAGCGTGCACTCGCGCGGGAGTCCCCAGTCCCCGCGCTCAGTGCCTATGCTGAGCACAGGGGCTACCAAGCGCGCACGAATGGAATTTTCACGGCCGTGCACTCGGGGCCCTTGACGACTACGAGTCGCGCATGGAACCCAGTTTAGAGGACTGGGTGTAGGTGGGACTGCGGACCCGCCGTTGGCCACACAGCCGGCCAATGTCGGCGCTACGACTGGCGCGCCGATCCCGATATAACGGCTGCGTGGCGGTGACGTCGGGCGGCGCGCAGCCGGCGGCCGGCGCGGCCGGTCGGCTGGCCGCGTCAAGCCACGGCGCAGCCACAATAGTAGCCAGGCAGCCACCGGCGGGCTGAGCCGCACGCAGCCAGGCTGCTAGCGCCGTCCGACCTCCACGGCCTCCGAACGACACGGCCATGGGCGAATATGCAGGCAGCTCGCCGACGGACTGGTCGGACGCGTCGTCGCCGTTGTCCAGTCCGCCAGCGACGCCCGTGCTGGACTCATTCCGGTTCAGCGACTGGAGCGACACGGATGTGAGCGAGATCAAGCCGGCAAAGGCCAACGGTCGGCCTGGTCGAGGCCAGCGCCGGCCGGCCGCCGTGGCTTCGGAGGTACGTCGCGAGAGGCCATTGTTGACGCCAGCCCGCCAATGGCTTTGAAGCGGCACGCTCGGACGAGTCCGACGAGGCGTCGGGTGGCTCAGGCGGCGGCTCTGATTCGGACTCGGCGTCCAGCGACTTTGTGCCGGACAGTCGAATCGCTGGCCGCCGCCGGCCGGAGCCAGCCAAGCAGCCGGTCAGCCGGAGCGCCAGCAGGAGCGCCAGTAGGAGTGCCAGTGCAGGCCAGAGGAGCCAAAGGCCGCCAAAGGCCGCACGCAAGCCACCGCCGTCCCCGGTCACGCCCAGCGGGCCGCCGCGCGCCCGTCTGCGCGACCGCATGCGTGGTGCGGCCGTCACGCCGACAATTGCGGTGCGCTCGTGGCTACCAGACGACATCGAGCAGGCGTTCTTTGGGAGCTCGCCAGCCATGGACGCGACCAAGCCGATTTTTCCAGCGCCCAGCGAGTCGCAAACGCCGGGCACAGCGGCTGAGGCCGTGGCCGAGCCTGTGGCTGACGACGCGGCGCCGACTTCCACCGAGGCTGTGCCGCCGGCAGAGCCGGCTCCGAGCGCGCCAGACTCCCAGATCGGCTCCGAGCCGGCCGAGCCGGTTGAGCCGGTTTTGGACGCGCCCTCCACAGCGCCGGCAGACGCGTCTGCACCGGCACCGGCGCCGGCGCCGGCCGCCGAGGATGCAGACGCAGCCAAGGCAGCCGATGGATCCAGCACACCAGCGGTACCGGCGCGGCGGCCGCTCGAGGACGACGCGTCCGGGCTCCGGCGGTCGAGTCGCCGGCGGATCGAGCCCAAAGACACCGCGCCGTCGCCCACGCACAGCCCCGCCGTGCGGCGGCCCGGCAAATGGGCTGCCGAGACGCTGCTCAGCAGCCGGGCGTCGATGCTGACGCAGATAGACGATCTCAAGGTACGCAGACCCGCGGACGCGCTCACACAGACCCTCGTCAACGCGTCTATGTTTGCGCAACTGACGGCCGCGCAGCGGGCGCAGCTGACCGCGTTGCTGCCCGCCGTCGACGTGCGCACGCTTGCCGACGGCTCGGCCGAGCCCGTCGCCGGCTTTTTCGAGCACAACTCGTTCCTTCAGGAGGCTCTGCGTGAGCTGCAGGCCGATCTCGAGTGCGGCCGCTACGCGCCGTCATATCTCAAGCAGGCGGAACGCGCGCGCGAGCAGATCATGCTCGGCGAGTGCGACGACTGGAAGGACAGCGAGTTCGAGCTCTGGTGGGGCCAGAAGTCGCGACTACGGCCGGGCAAGGCCGGGGACTCTTATGAAGAGATTAACGAGACAAAACTAACCAAATGACAGCCGCTTATGCTTACACTCCCTCTCAATAACAGATAGCTCGAAACCTCGAAAATTAAAACACCTCTATGTTGTATATCCTAAGTCAAACCGTGGGCCCGGGCCCTGCCGTCCAAAAAGCTTCAAAACCGGCGGGGCCTATCGCGCCTGGCGCACCTTGGCGTAGGTTGGCGGACGCAGTCTGATGATGACCAGCTTGATGAGCCAGATAGGCACGAGCGCGGCCGCGGTCGCCACCGCAGTCTTCCAGAAGAAAGCGCCCGTGAGGAGGTAGCCAAGCTCGTAGTAGTCGCTGAGGAAGGGGATCGACGCGATGTAGAAGCCGAGGGTGACGACCTCGCAGGCGAGCATGATCTTGTTCCAGGTGATGATCTCGAGGGCGACCATGAGCAGCTCGTTGAGGACAAGAGCCGTGAACGAGACAGCGACCATCTTGAGGAAGTAGGCGTAGTCCAGTCCGACGAGGATCTGCGACAGCACCTGGATGATGGCGCCCTGGTAGACCGAGATCAGGACCCAGATGAAGAACGTGCCGTACGAGAGCGAGCGGCCCTCGGTGAGCTCCTTGTAGAGCTCCGGGTAGAGGTCCGCCAGGTCCTCGTCGACGTCGCGGTCAAGGACCATCGAGAAGACGGGCATCATCGTGTAGATGGTGGCGTAGCCGACAAGCAGCAGGCCCTGGTAGAGCGCCAGCGGCTCGAACGAGGACGAGATCGAGTAGACGGCCTGGGCGACCGAGATGATCAGTCCGCGGTGGATGATGAACTGCGACAGCTTGGCCGACTGCTTGTACGAGTTGCGGCCGTGCCAGACGAGCAGCTTGGTCAGGTGACAGAACTGGGTGATGGAGAAGTCGGCGGCGAGCGACGCCTGCTTGCCCTCCTTGCCGACGATGCCGACGCCGACGTCGGCGGCCTGGATCATCGAGACGTCGTTGCCGCCGTCGCCGATGGAGCACACGCGCTTCTTGGTCGTGATCCGGATCATCTTGGTCATCTCTGCCTTCTGAGTAGGCGAGCAGCGGCAGGCGATGACGGCCGGCAGCAGGATGGCGACCTTCATGAAGTCGTCCTTGAAGTTCTCGAGGAACATGGCCAGCGACTCGCCGTCGATGAGCAGGCAGCAGTCCGGCTTGGTGCGCAGGTACTCGATCTGGTCGTACGCGATATCCTTGGACGTCATGCCCTGGATCGTGTGGATGTACTGGCCGCGCGGCACGAGCTTGGCGCTGACGGCCACGCACCGCGCGGTCTCGACCTTGTCGCCCGTGAGCATCCAGATCTTGATGCCGGCGTTGCGCAGCAGCTCGAGCGACGGCTTGATGTCCTGCTGCAGCTTGTCCTCCACGCCGATGAGGCCGAGCAGGTCAACGTCGCGCTCGAGCGTCTCGGCGACGACCTTGTTCATCTCGGCGTCGCGGTTCGTCATGAGCAGCGACGCGGCCATGTACTTCTCGAAGAACGCGTTGTACGACTCGGTCGTCAGCTTCTTGCGGCCGATCACGAGCGTGCGCAGGCCCTCGCGGGCCATGTTGCCCGTCTCCTCCTCGAGCCAGTCGTTCTTGTGGACGATCTTGCCCATGACCGAGTCGGCGCCCTTCTCGAAGAACCACATCTCGTCCTTGTCGACGTCGCGCACGATGATGCCCATGCGCTTCGTCTCGGAGCTGAACGGGAAGATCTGCAGGATCTCGAGGCGCTGCTCGGCCTTGACGCCGTCGTGGAAGAGCGCCATGGACGTGCGGTCGCGGCGCGCGAGCGTGAGCCCGACCGACTCGGTCCACTTGACGATGGCAATCTCGTCCGGCGACGACGCCTGGTACGAGTTGCCGGTCTCGTCCGAGATGGGCGTGACGTTGTGGCAGATGGCCAGCGCCGTGACCAGGTCGCGCACGCGGCTGCCGATGTCGCGGCGGCTGCGGCCGTGCTGGGCCGTGCCCTTGACGTAGTCGGCCACCTCGTCCATGGCCTCGCCCGCGTACGACACCGTGCCGACGTGGATCTTCTTCAGCTCCATGTCGTTCTGCGTGAGCGTGCCGGTCTTGTCCGTGAGCAGGTACTCGATGCGGCCGAGGTCCTCAGGGATGGTGCTGGTGCGGACGATAGTCTCGGGGATGGACTTGTCGTGCTCGATCAGGTACGCGTACACGCTCTTGGCCAGGTCGAGGTTCACCCGCAGCGAGACCGGGATGATCGACGAGAACAGAACCAGGAAGCGGAAGATCGAGATGTACCACTGGCCCTTGAAGCCCGACAGACTGACGAGCAGGAGCGAGAGCAGGAACACGCACACGCACAGAATCTTGGCCAGGTTGTTGATCTCGAGCTCAAGCAGGCCGATCTTGGTGCCGGCCTTGTCAGTGTTCATGGCCTGGCGGGTCTCGGGACCGGTGAAGATCACGCAGCCGATGGCGTGGCCGGAGGCGAGCACGGTGTTGGCCCACATGGTGTTGTCGATCGAGAGCGGCAGCGACGACGAGTTGAGCTGGATCGTGCCGAGGAACGAGTGGATCGACTTGGACGGCGGCGACGCCGTGATGCGGACCATGTTGAGCATGTCCTCGGTCGCCGTCTGCGACACGGGCGAGGCAATTCTGGCGTCAGCGGCGCCGGCGGCGGACTTACCTCAGCTTCCAGTCGGTCTCGCCGTCGAGCTGGTCCGTGCGGATAAACGACTCGCCGTTGGCCTCGCTCGACTTGAGCAGGATCATGTCTGCCGGGATGCGCTGGTCTTTCTTGAGCGCCACCAGGTCGCCAACGCGCAGGTCGCGGCTGCGCACCGCGTCCGGCCGTCCGAGCACCTCGTAGCCCTCCTTGTTGGCCTCGGCGTCGCGGCGGCGGCGCGCAATGTCGTCGAACGCCTCCTTGCTCATCGTCACAAAGAGCACAAACGCCAGCGGCAGCACGTACGACGACAGGTATCCCACGCGCAGCACCGGCACGATCTGCGACAGCGCCACGACGAGGAAGTACAGGTTGAAGAAGAACTTGAACTGCTCGTAGAGGATCACGGGCAGGAACGTCAGCGCGTTGTACTTGGCGTTCGAGATCGCGTTCGACGGGTACCGGCCCGGCTGGCCCGGCGACACAACGCGCGCCGCTCCCGTCAGCAGGTCGTCCTCGGGATCCTCGCCGTCCGGCTTGGACATCAGCGGCACGCCGTCCTCGGCGCCATCGTCGCCGATGCGGATCGCGATGTCCCCGCCGGGGCTCGATCGGTAGTCGTCATTCTCCGAAAAGTCCTTGAACGAAGACGACGGCATGGTCCTAAGTGTTATGGCCGAACCTGTCGAGGTCCGCCGGCCGTCGTCCTGCAAATTTCGCGCGCCGAACCGGAGGTCGGGGGCGTACGGCTCGTCACCGTTGATACGTCGTCTGATCGACGTCTCTGCCTCACTGGGGGCCGTGCTGCGGGTCGTGTCCCACGCTTCGAGGGGTCTCGTGCTGCCTGCTGTTGATGCTGCTGTCGGAAATGACATCACACATCCGCTGCTGCTGCCCGACAATGTCCTGCGAACCCCGTCTGCCGGCAGTCCGATGCACAGCGCCTGCGGGAAAGTGCTGAAGGCTTTGTTGGATGTGTAGCCCGCCGTGGAGTGCTGGAGCAACCGTCGGCGATGTGTGTCGTCGATTTCGTGCGTTTTCTGCGGTCGCCCTGTGGACGAGTGGGTATAGCGCTGCTGCCGTGCTAAATTCTACCAAACACTATTTGTTTATCGGGGGGGGCTAGGATAGATGCGGCGTGGCGCAGCAGTTAGAGCAGAACTGCAGTGGCCCGCGCCGCTTGTGGCGTGCACGCGGCAGTGTTGGCACGTTTGTGCTGTTACCGAGTGGCGCAACCCGACTTACCCGGCGGCTCGTATACCGGGGCGCCCGGGCTCCGCGCGCCGCAGCGCGTGCGGCGCCGCTGCGCTGCCGGCTAGCGTCCCCGGCGGGTCACCGCGGGTCACACGCCGGCGCGGCTTTGGCCGATGCCTGTGCGCGGGCGGGGCGGCCGCGCGGCCGCCAGCTGGCGCGCGGCTAGGGGCGCAGGGTGCGCGGCCCCTCGCCCCTGGCGCTCGTATCGGGGGGCAATTGCGCCGGCACGCGCCGGGTGGCGCGGCAGGCGCAGCGACGATCCGGCGCGGCGCGCCGCCGTGCGCAGGCGGCTGCGCGTGACCGCGCCGCACGACGTGCGGCGCTTACCCGGCAGTCGCCTGCCACATCACGCTTACCCGGCCCGCGGTGTGTTTGGTAGCCGCTTGCTAACGGACCACCGTGACCACGCTCTCCGCCGGCCACGAAGATTCTGGACGCGTCGGCCAAAGCCCATCAGAGACCATCACGGGCTGCAGCGACGACCCGCAGACCCTAGCGCCGAGACCGAAGAGCTGAGCGTGCCGCAGCGTGGATTGCGCGCGTGGATCGAACACGTCGCCAGAGCGCAACATGAGCGACGACGCCGGGTACCAGCGATGGAATCCCTCGCAGCTGCCCAACTCGAATGAGGTTTCGCCTGAGAAGCAGCGTCTGGCGGCCGCCCGGCAGGCGCGCGTGCGCGCCGAGCTGGCTGCGGTTGACTTTCGGCTGAACGATGTGATCAACGGTACGACGGCCCCTGCGCCGGCGGCGGTGGTCCCGCCGCCGCCGGCTGCTGGCCCGGCCCTGGCGGCCGCGGCGGACATTCTCGCACCGGCCGACGAGGGCCTGGACACATGGGACTGGGAGGGCGAGCCGGGGACCGAGAACTTGCCGCTGGACGACTCGCTGGGGACGTCTGCCAACGTGTCGGGCAACGTCGTTGCCGACACGCACCCTGACGCGGTGATGCCGCCCGCATTGGCGCCGCCACCGACGACGGCAATTGTGACTGACCCGTCGCCACGATTGCCGGAGCCGACCCAGACCGCCGAGACGTCCGTGGACGACTCGCTGGGCGATGTCAGCACGGACATTCCGGACGATATCTTGTCTGCGCCGGTGCAGACCAAGCGGGCATCCGTGGTGCCTGTGCCGGTGCCAGAGATTTTGTCGGCGGAATCGCCGGGGGCGAGTTACGGGGCCCCGCAGACGTACGAACCGCCACAGGCGACGTACGAGCCTCCGCAGACGACGTACGAGCCTCCGCAGACGACGTACGAGCCTCCCCAGACCGTCTACGAGCCGCCGCAAACGGCTTATGAGCCTCCGCAATCGGTCTACGAGCCTCCGCAGACGGCATACGAGCCGCCTGTGTCGACCTACGAGCCCCCTCAGACGACCCACGAGCCGCCGCTGGCCCCTCAGGAGCCCGCTGAGGAGATCCAGTCGACTTACGAGCCGCCGCAGTCAACATACGAGCCGCCTCAATCGACGTATGAGCCGCCTCAGTTAGCGCTCGAGTCCCTACAGGCGACTTACGAGCCGCCCCAGGCCACTTTTGAGCCATCAATCGCCTTGACAGAGCCGCAATTGACTGTGGATGCTGACCAGGCCGTTGAGGAGGCCGCGCAGCCGACCTACGAGCCGCCACCGGCAAACGACGAACTTTCCCAGGCGACCTATGAGCCTCCCCAGCAGCTGTACGAGCCCCCTCATGCGTCGTATGAGCCCCCGCAGGCATCTGAGCCTGCGCAGCAGTCATACGAGCCATCGGTGCCCAAGCCGCAGGCAGCCCCGGAGACCTCTCAGTCAGCTTACGAGCCCCCTCAGTCGACCTACGAGCCTCCTCAATCGACCTATGAGCCTCCCCAATCGGCCTATGAGCCCCCTCAATCGACTTACGAGCCCCCTCAGTCGACCTTTGAGCCTCCACAGCTGGCCGACGAGCCCACTCCGGCAGCTTACGAGCCCCCACAGGTTGCGCAGCCGTCGTTTGCGTCCGCCGAGCCTATCACCCAAGAAGAGGTCTCTTTTGCAGGCTCCAGCGAGCCTGCAAACCTCTTTGACTCGCTACAGTCGACGCACGCGGCCGAGTCGCAAGATTTTGCATCCCAGCTCTCGCACGCCGAGCCGGCAAGCGTGCCTGAGCCTTCGCTTTCGTTTGAGCCCACTCCGGCTGCGGCACCGGCCGCGCAAGACGACCTCTTCAGTAGTAGCGCTGCGGACGACTTTTTCTCAAACGCATCCAACGCGGGCGCGCCGGTCAAGAAGGCCCCGGTCGACAGCTTCCTGGGACACAGTGCTCAGCACGATCCGTTTTCGTCGACCCAGACAGACGACTTCTTTGGCGGCCAGCCTGACGACAGCGACTTCTTCTCGTCCTCGGTGCCGGCGATGTCTGCGCAGAACTCGTTTCTTCCTGAAGCGACTGCGCCCGCTTCGGCGGTTGCCGACCCAGGTGCCGAGTCGGTCGCCGAGCCGGTCGCCGAGCTTGTGACCGAGCCAGCCGCGCCCTCGATTCCCGAGCCGGTCGCTGATCCGATCGCTGATCCGGTTGTTCAGCCCGCTCTAGAGCAGATTCCGTCTGTTCAGTCGGCTGCTCCTGTCGTGCCGGATGATACCGCCGAGCTGGCTGTCTCCACTACCGAGCCTGATATTTTTTCGTCCGGCGGTGCCGACGCATCAGACTTCTTTTCCGGCATTCCTGACGACAAAAATACCGCCGACATCTTCAGCCCGGTGGCTGATAATTCGGTCAAAGACACGAGCGCGACTTCGGGCATGACCGAGGCTGTCTCGCTCGACTTTCTGCTTGAAGACACCGAGTTTCTGTCCGACGAGGAGCCAGAGGCGGAGCCGGTGGCACAGTTGACGGCGGCCACGCAAGGACTTAACATCTCTGGAGCGTCGCCGTACATGCCCCAGGGTACGATCGAGCCGTCGGCACATAACCAGTACCAGTCGCCGTACGCTCCGGTGTCGAACCCGTACGCACCAGCCGCCGCGACTCCAGCTGCACCACAAGTGCCGCTCCCGCAGCCGAACGCATACGACTACGCATCGATCTACGCGGCGCCAACGCAGGCACCGGCCGCGTCCGTGCCTGCGCCGCCGCCGATGACAGCCAGCACCCAGAGCTATCTGAAGGGTCCGCCCAAGACCAACGCCTACGACTTTCCGACCGAGATCATGTCCAAGGAAAAGGTGATCGCGAGCACCATGCATCCGTCACAGACGCTCAACGCTCCGATCATCTCGGCGTTCCCAGGCATGCCAGCGCCAGCACCACTGGACCCGTCGCCGTACGCACAGCCGCCGGAGTCGCAGTATGCGCCGCCGACAGAGCCGCAGTACTCGCAGACAGCTCAGGCATCGTCCTATGCGGCGCCCCAGACGGCGTATGCACCAGTGCAGCCTTCGCCATACGCAGCGCCTCAGACGGCGTACGCTCCGGCGCAGTCGTCGCCGTATGCTCCGCAGGGAGCGACAGCGCCGCCAGCGCCGGCCGCACCTCCAGCTGGTCCACCAGCTGGTCCGTCGCAGGGACCGCCAAAGACAGTCAAGGCCAAGCCTTCGTCATTCTTTGCCGAGCTACCCACAGTGCCGAGCAGACGGCACGTGGACCGGACGCCGACGGTGCCGCAGACGGCCTACTCGCCTGTTCCCGGCTACGGCCAGGCGGCGCCGCCGACGGGTCCACCGATGGGCCCGGGCCAGATGGCTCCAGGTCAGACGGGTCAAATTGATCAGATGGATCAATCGGGTCTGATGGGCCAGATGGGTCCGCCGGGTCAAATGGGTCCGGGTCAGATGGGCCCGGGCCAGACGGGTCAGCCGGGTCAGATGGGCCCGGGTCCGATGGGACCTGGCCAGTCGGGTCAGATGGACTACTCAGGTCAGGCCCTGAACCCGATGGGCCAGTCCATGGCTCCGCCAGCCGTTGCTCCTGCTCGGCCTGCATACTCACCGAGCACGGCCAATGCGTCGCCATACGCGCCCGATATCTCGCAGTATGCGCCGCCAGCTCAGCCTTCGCCGTACGCTTCTCAGGCACCGCAGGCACCGCAGTATGCTCCGCCGGCTCAGCCTTCGCCGTATGCGCCGCCGCAGCAGTATCAGTCCTCGCCGCAGCAGCAGTACCAGCCGTCGCCGCAGCAGCAGTACCAGCCGTCGCCGCAGCAGATGCAGTCGTCGCCGTACGCGCCCGCGGCGCCTGCGAGCAACTATCCGCCAGCCAGCAGCAACTATCCGCCGACGAGCAACTATCCGCCGACGAGCAACTATCCACCGACGAGCAACTATCCGTCGCAGGCCAGCAACTACCCGCCGTCGAGCTACCCGCCGCATCAGCAGATGGCTCAGCAGATGAGCCAGCAGATGAGCCAGCAGATGAGCCAGCAGATGAGCCAGTCGGCCAGCCATGCCAGCCAGCCGCCAAGCCAGCCGGGCTACCAGCCTGCAAGCGTTCCGCCGGCAAACGCTCCGCCGGCGGCCAATTATCCGCCGACAAACTACCCGGCGTCGCCATACTCGCCCAAAGCGCAGCCGGCGTACGCGTCCGCGGGACCGCCTCTGGCCGGTCCGCCGACTGGGCCTCCTGCGGGCCCTCCGACCGGTCCTCCTGCTGGCCTGGCCGGGCCGCCAACTGGTGCCCCAGCCGGGCCCCCAGCCGGCCACCCAGCTGGGCCCCCAACCGGCTCGGTCGGTCCTCCTCGGCCGCCCTCGGCCGCCTCTTTTGGCATGCATTCGCGCCCGCAGTCGCCATACGGCCAGGCCAGACCGCCGTCGCGCTCACCATATGTCGCTCGGGCCGAGCTGTCGCGGTCGCCGCTGCCGTCTTCCAAGCCGTCGTCGCCGCTGCAGCGGGTGCTGTCGCCGGTGCGGTCGTATTCGCCTCAAAAGTCGCCGTACGGGCGGCACGCATCGCCGTACGTGCCCGAGACGCTGCCGGGACCGCCTTTGGCAGCGAACGCGCCGCCATCAGGACCTCAGATGACTGCGGCAGCGAGCGCTCCGCCGATTGGGCAACCTATGGTTGCGCCGGCTGGTCTGCCGACCAGTCCTCCGACCGGCCCGCCGACTGGTCCTTCAACTGGTCCACCCACAGGCCAGCCTGCACCTCCGCCAGCCCACGCCAGGCTGCCCTATGACCCCACATCGGATGGTGTCCAGGGTCCCTATTCGCCGGCCGGCGGCTATTCGCCTGCTACCACGCATTCTCAGGCTTATCCGCCTACGCAGAGCGCCTATTCACCGGCCCAAATGTCTCCGCAGGTCGCCCAGCGACCTCCGTCCACGACTCAGCCGCCCTACGCTCCGCCAGCTGCGCTGTCGCACACCCAGGCGTCTGCCGAGACGGACACAGCCGGCCGGCGGCCGTCTGTGGCCGGATCCATCGCATCGATCGGCTCCATCGGCCGCGGCGCCGGCTCGCCCGCCCAGGCGCCGCCCCGGCAGCCGTTTGTCCGGCAGCAGTCGCCGTACGCGCCGAACGCAGACACTTCGCAGGCCATGCAGACGCCGCCGATGCCGTCTACCGGGTCATACGACTCGCCGCAGTCGCAGGGGTACTCGCCAGCCACCACGCAGTCGCCCTACGCACCGTCGACGCGCTCGGCCTACGAGCCCAGTCTTGGCGGCCAGTCGCCGCTGACGACGGCGGCCCGACCAGCGCCGGTCGGCGTACCGATGGCGCCGCCGGCCGGCCCTGCAGCCCCGAGAATTCCCAAGCGCACGTCGTCGTTCTCGTATGCGGCCACGCTGCCGCAGACCAGCATCTACGGCGACGTGGTAGCTGCGGCCGAGCCGGCGCGACCCAAGGGCCCGCGCACTATCGAGCCGAGCCCGCATGCGCTCTTCCACTGGGGCGTCAACGGCAAGATCGTCACGTTCTTCCCGTCCACGGAAGCGCGGTTCGGCTACGATTCGCGGCCGGCGCCCGGCGCGGACTCGCTCAAGGTCCGCAACGCCAAGGACGTTCTCAACGTGATTGACGCCGTGGATGCGCGGGTCCCGCTGCCGGTGTTCTCGCCGGCCAAGGGTGTCAACAAGACCAAGAAGAAAGAGGTCGTCAAGTGGTTCGGCGACAAGATCGAGGCGCTTGAAAAGGCCGTCTTCGAGACCACGTCGGACGAGAAGGTCCGGCGCGAGAACCGGGTGGTGCTCTGGAAGTGCATGCGGCTGCTGCTCGAGTCCGAGGAGCCCGGGTCGGCCGAGACGGTGCGCAGCGTGCGTGAGATTCTGACGCCGGACGTGGCCGAGTCGTCGCCCGAGGAGCTCAACACGTTCACAGGCGCGACGGACATCTACGAGAAGCACATGAGCTCGCAGGCGTTTGTGCCGACGGACAGCAAGATTGAGGCCGTGCGCAAGGTGCGGGACTACCTGCTCCGGGGCGACCGCGAGACGGCGACGAAGAAGGCGCTGGACAGCCAGCTGTGGGCGCACGCGATGCTGATTTCGAGCACGGTCAACAAGGAGCTGTGGCGCAGTGTGGTGCGCGAGTTCGTCAAGACGGACGTGCTCGGCGCCGAGAGCCCGGAAGAGCTGCTGAGTCTCGCGATTGCGTACGAGACGTTTGCCGGTGGCGCCGCTGAGTCAATTGAGCTGCTGGTGCCCACGGCCGGACAGCCGCCGTTCGCGGCAGTGCCGACAGCGCGCGCAAGTGTGGCGTATCTACCGAGCCACCTCGGGCGCTGGCGCGAGACGTTGTCGATGCTGCTGTCGAACCGTACGGCGGGCGACGACGCGAGCGTTGCTGCGCTGGGCCAGCTGCTGCTGTCCCACGGCTGGATCGAGGCCGCGCACTGCTGCTTCCTGTTTGCGCGGCCGGCGGCGCCGTTTGGCGGCCCGGACGACCCGGCGGCCGTGTTTACGCTCGTTGGCGCCGACATTGCGCGCGCGCCGTCGTCGTTTGCGAACGAGCTCGACGCGCTTGTGCTGAGCGAGATCTACGAGCTCGTGCTGGCGCTGCAGCCGGGCACGGTCGGCAACGGCATCGTGCCGCACCTGCAGATCTTCAAGTTCCAGCACGCGCTCATCCTGGCCGAGAACGGGTACCTTGCCGAGGCGCAGCGGCTGTGCGAGCACCTCGAGGCCGTGGTCAAGGCCACGCCCAAGACGGTGTTTGTGTACCACCCGGTGTTTCTGCAGCGCGTGCGCGACCTCGTCCAGCGGCTGTCCGAGAGCCCGGCCGAGTCAGGCTGGTTCGGGTCCAAGCTCGGCAAGCAGTCGCTGGACCGAGTCTGGGGCCAGCTCGACAAGAGCTTTTCCAAGTTTGTGTCGGGCGACGACGACGACAACGTGTCGCAGGCGAGCGAGGCCCCGGACGCGCGGTTCGGCAAGCTCGCGGGCAGCCCGGCGCTGTCACGGACAACGTCTGTGGTGGACGTGGGGTCGATGTATCGCCAGGGCCCGTACGGAGGCGCCTCGGGAACGCACACGCCGGCATATGGCAGTGCGTACGCGCCGCAGCGCGGCTCGGTGTCGGAGGATGCGCCGGTGCGACCGACGGCCGACAACCGGTACGGGCCGTACGGAGGCTACGCACCGTACGGATACGATCAGGAGGGCTACGACGCGCCGACGCCGTCGAGCTACGAGCCGTCGTACGAGACGGACACGCCGGCGACGGCGTACGGAGGAGCAGCGACGAGCGCGCCGATGAGTGTGTCGAGCTCGCGGCCGTACGAGGCCGGTGGGTATGATCCGCAGACGGGTGGGTACCAGCCGCCGAAGGCGGCGTACGACCCGTCGTCTGGTGGATACGGACCGCCTTCGGGCGGGTACGATCCGCCGAGGGCGTCCTACGACCCGCCGTCTGGCGGGTACGAGCCCCCGAAGACCTCGTACGACCCACCGTCGGGCGGGTACGAGCCTCCGAAGGTCTCGTACGACCCGTCGTCCAGCGGGTACGAGCCGCCAAAGGCCTCGTACGACCTGCCGTCAGGTGGGTACGAACCACCGAAGGCCTCGTACGACCCGCCTTCTGGTGGGTACGAGTCGGCCAAGGCCTCGTACGACCCGACCTCCGGTGGGTACGACCCGCCGAAGGCCGCCTACGACCCGCCATCCGCCGGCTACGATCCCCCGCAGGCCTCCTACGACCCGCCGTCCAGCGGGTACGGCGGCAGCCACGACCCGGGTCAGTCGCTTCCTGCCACGCCCCGCCGATTCGAGCCCCAGGCCGACGAGTTTGCCACCCCCGGCGGGGTCTCGTCGTACGAGCCGCCAATCGGCAACTACGCGCCGCCGTTTGGCTACGAGGCGCCCACGCCCGCCGACTCGTACCGCGACGCGGTCGAGACGCGGTCGTCGGTCGACCGCGGCAGCTCCGGCGACTCGGACCGGTCGGCGTTCTCGACGCCGCTGTCTATGTCGCGGCAGAATTCGAACGCGCAGCTGGCGGACGAGTACGATGATCTCGGTCTCGGCAACAGCGCGCTCCGCCGCGACAAAAAGGACGAGCCCGAGTCGGCTGCTGACGACGCCGACGCGAAGGCCGACAAGGGCGACAAGGGCGACAAGGGCGACAAGGTGGACAAGAACGGCAAGGGCTGGTTCAGCTGGCTCAGTCGCGAGAAGGCCGAGCAGCAGCCCAAGGCTGTGCGCGCCAAGCTCGGCGACGAGAGCTCGTTTTTCTACGACCCCGAGCAGAAACGCTGGGTGAACAAGAAGGCCAGCTTGGACAACGCCGGGCCGGCCGCGCCGCCGCCGCCGCCCAAAGCCAAGAAGGCGCCGGCCGCGCCAGCCGCCGCGCCAGCCGCCGCGCCGCCCGCCAAGGCCGTGCCGAGTCCGCTGTCCGGTCCGCCCGGCGCCCGGCCCGGCCCCGCGCCCGCCCGCGACAGCCCCGTCCCGCCCGGCCCGCCCGGCATGCCCCCCGCCACGCGCGCGCCTGTCGGCGCCGGCTCGTTCAAGGCCGGCGCCAACCTGGACGACCTGCTCGCGGCCGCGCCGACCGTCGGCCGCGGCACCGCCCGCAAGAGCGCGCGCAACCGCTACGTGGACGTGATGGGCAACAGCAAATAGACGTTTCCTAATGACATTGTGTTCCTACGCCATCGGCGTCGTCCGCAAAAAGTGCGTCGGGCACTCGTATCCCGACGGGTTGTTGTGCAGATACAGCTGGTGGTACGTCTCGGCGTCCCAGAACGTCCCCATCGGCACGATCTCGGTCACGATCGGGTGGCCGGGGTAGAACGACTTCTGCAGACGCTCCTTGACCGTCTTGGCGATCTGCTCCTGCTCGGGCGTGTGGAAGAAGATCGCCGTGCGGTACTGGCTGCCGACGTCCGGGCCCTGCCGGTTCGACTGCGTGGGGTCGTGCATGCGGAAGAAGAAGTCGATGAGAGTGTCGTACGAGACCACGGTGGGGTCGAACGAGATCTGCAACGCCTCGGCATCTGGCGTCAGCGCATCCGTGGCTCCACTTACGTCCAGTCTCGCTCGAGCAGACCTCGCGGTACGACGGGTTGACACGCGATCCGCCGCAGTAGCCCACCTTGGCGTCGATAAGGCCCTTGCCGTTGCCAAAGTGCTTGCGGTAGATGTGCTCGACACCCCAAAAACAGCTGAGGTCAGCGTTGCCGGCCGGTTACTTACCCCGCAGCCACGGTCATGATCTCGGCCGTGCCGGGGTGCTTGATGGTCGGGGAGACCGGGCTGGTGTGCACGGCGCCGCCGCCGACCGGCATGATTGCCGGCCGAGCGCTCTTGAAGAGCATTTCGCTGAGGGTTGTAATGAACGACATTGCCGGTGAGAAGATCGCCGAACGGGTTTTGTCCCCACCAGCACGGACCACCTAACCCTCGCCGCACGGCGTGCGGCTCGCGCCGCATTGCGTGCGGCGCGGCTGCCAGCCGCCACAGCGGCTGTGCGCCGGCGCGGGCGGCGCAGGTCGTACGGCGGAGTTTGGTGCGGCGGCGCGGGTCGTGCGGTGTTGGCTCCGCGTCGACGGAGCCGCATGGCGTGCGGCGCAAGCCGCACGCCGCGCGGCATTCGCGAGCTCCGCGCAGTGCACCCGACTGAACACAGCCAAGCTGCACCGAGGCTTGGCCGGTGCTACGTGAGCCGCACGTGGTGCGGCGCTGACGTCTTGTAATGTGCATTGACTAGTACTCTCCGCGCCGGATCTTGTCGCGCAGCATCTCGATGGCGCCGCGTTGGCCAGCCGGCAGCGCGGCGATCTGCTCCTCGCTCAGGTCCATGACCTGCTTGATGAGCGCGGCCTTCTGAGGGTCGGCGCCGCCCTGGGCGACGGGGGGTGTGGCGCGCTGGGGCGCAGGCGCGGGCGCAGGGCGGGCGGGCTGGGCCTGCTCGACGACCTTCGCCACCGCCTGCGCGTCGACCAGGCCCATCAGCAGCATGCACTGCACAACCGCGTACGACAGCGGCGGGGACGCCTTCAGCAGCTCGCGGGCCTTGCCGGCGTCCTGCTGGATCACGGTCTTGAGCTCCTGCAGGATGCCGAGCAGCTGCTGCGGCGTAAAGGTCGACAGCGTCGTGGAGATGGCCTCCGGCGTAGACAGATGGGCGGGTGCCATCGGAGTGCCCTCGCGCTTCGCGGCCGGGCCTGCCGGCTTGGGGGGGATGGTCGCGCCGATGGAGGTCTCGTGCGAAAAGTCGACGCGCAGCGCGCGGTTGCCGAGCGAGTAGTTGCTCAGGTTGCGCACGGCCGATGCCGCAGTCTCCGAGTCTGGGGTCAGCGCGCGCGCGGGTCCACGTACCGTGGTACTCGACGAAGCCGTAGCCTTTGGGTCGCCGGGTCTCCTTGTCAAACACGAACCGCGAGTTGGCCACGGGGCCCACCGACTGGAAGATTTCTGCCGTCAGCCGATCCATCGGACCGCCATACCCAAGATCTGCTCCTCGGTCTGGTCGTACGGAATGTTGCCCACGAACACCACCTTGCCGTGCGCCTTGTCGGAAGCCATGGTCGATGCGGCTTGTTGGGCCGTGGCAGGCTTTTCTTCCGGCGGTCACGTGCAGTCACGTGAGTCGCCGGTGCGCCGCACGTCCTGCGGCTCGCGCTCCCGGCTGGCCTGTGCGCCACACGCGCTGGCTCTGCCGAGAAGCCGCCCTCGGCGGAGGCCCGGAGGCACGCGTGCCGAAGCGCGCCAAGTCTCGCGGGCTCGTCCAGCCTCCGGCGGCGACCCTGCGGAGGGTGGCTGCCTCGGCACGAGCCGCACCCCATGCGGCTTGACCCACCCGCTTGAGCCGCACCCAATGCGGCTCAAGCCGCACCAAGTGCTGCTCGAACACGCCCTGCCACGCCGAGGCTGCCGCCAATGCCAGGCATCCTCGCCGAGTCGCGCCAGAGGCGCCGCGGCCCGCCAAGGCGACGCTGGGCCCAGCTCCGCCAGTGACGGCCGCGCTCGGCGGTCGCGTGAGGATCGGGGCAGCCGGCGCAGCTAGCGGCGCACGAGCCCGTTTCCAGGGCAACCAGGCCGCACGTGTGCTGATGCGTGGACAGCGTACAGCGAGCGGACGACGCACGTACGTCACGTGCATGAGTCAGTGCTATCACGTGCCGGTATCGCGTGGGCTATCTGTCGACCCCAACCGTCCCCGAGATACAACGGCATGGATACCATGATGGGCTCGGTGCCCGGGCCCGCAACGGGCACGGGCGACTCTGACAGCGACAATGAGCTCTACCGGGAGGTTCTCTACGTGTCCGAGGAGCTGGACAATACGTGAGTGCAACAACGGCGCGACGGCTCGCAACTGCCGGGCCCCGGCCCGGGTCCCGGACGACGGCGTGCCCGGCCCGGGCTGGCCGGGGCCCGGGCCAGGCGCTCGGCCGATGGTCTGCAGGCTCTGGCCGGTCTGTCTGGCCGAGCGGGCCACGGGGGGTCGGGTTGCTGTGTGACAGCCGCGGCCGCGGTCTGTCGCGCTCAACTACCCCGGCCTCGGCAACGTCTCACACGGCCTGGCTGCTCCCTCGGCGGTGCCCCGGCCTCCATTGGCCCCCTGGAGCCACCGGCGCATCCGACAAGTGCTGACCGCAGGCTTCCCGTCGACCAGTTCAAGGCGGCCGTCCTGGCCTTGGTGCACAAAATGCGAATCACACGCTGGCATTACGTCGCGGCCGAGGACGCTGGAGCCATCAAGATCTCGCGCATCTCGGGCGCACTCACCAACGCCGTATACTGCATCACGCCGCCCAAGTCCAAGGACAGCGCGGCGTCGCGGCGGGGTCCGCGGCGCAAGTCGCCGCCGCAGCTGCTGCTGCGCGTCTACGGCACCAACTCGGGCAAGATCATCGACCGGGCGAGCGAGCTGGCGCTGCTGCGGCGGCTGGCGCGCAAAAACATCGGTCCCCGGCTGCTGGGCATCTTTGGCAACGGCCGGTTCGAGCAGTTCCTCCACGCCGAGACGCTGACCAAGACCAGCATCCGGGACCCCGACATCAGCATGGCGATCGCCAAACGCATGCGCGAGCTGCACGACGGCGTCGAGCTCGAGCCGCAGGAGCGCGCGGCTGGGCCCAGCGTCTGGGCAAACTTTGCCAAGTGGTCGCCGGACGCGGCAGGCGTGCTGGCCCGGCTGGACGCGCTGGCGCTGCCCAGCTCGGCGGCGGAGCCGCGCACGGCCCGCGACATTCTGCACGCCGACTGGGCGTCGTTTGTGCGCGCCGTCGGCGTCTACCGGGCGTGGCTCGAGGCCGAGCAGGGCGGCGGCGCCGCGGTCGCGCGCAAGCTCGTGTTTGCGCACAACGACGCGCAGTACGGCAACCTGCTGCGCGTGTACGTGCCCACGGGGTCGCCGCTGCTGCACCCGGCCAACGAGCACCGCCAGCTGGTCGTGATCGACTTTGAGTACGCCAACCCCAACGTGCGCGCCTACGACATTGCCAACCACTTTTGCGAGTGGATGAGCGACTACCACGACCCCGAGCGGCCCCAGGACATCCACCGGGACCGGTACCCGACGGCCGAGGAGCAGGGGCGGTTCGTGGACACGTACGTCGCCCACGCGGCCGACTCGTTCGACGACATCGCGCGCATCGAGGCCGAGACCGCCGGTCTGCTGCACGACGCCGACGTCTGGCGCCCGGCCGTGCACGCCGGCTGGCTGCTGTGGGGCGTTGTGTCGGCGACGCTGCCGGACCCGGACGCGGCCGACGACGCGTTTGTGGACGTGCCGGACGACGAGTCCCTGGATAAGGACGAGTTCGACTACCTCAGCTACGCATCTCAGAAGGCCGCGCTGTTCTGGGGCGAGATGGAGCGCCTGGGCCTGACCGCGACGCCGGAGTGGGCGGCTGCCGCCATCGACTACGAGCCGGCGGCGGCGACGCGTGTCGGCGGCTGATTGTACTTTAGAAGCATTACATGTTGCCACGGCAACCGGGCCGTTGCCCTGGCAACGCGCAGTGGGGTCAGCTGCCCCGCGTGCGGCTGCACAAGCGAGCTAGTCGCACGTCGTGCGGCTCGCGCTGGCCGCCGGCGGCGCGGTTACACAAGGCACGCGAGCCAGCCGCACGCAGTGCGGCTCGCACCCGCTGCCGGAGCCACCGGGGTCCCGTGACGCGCGCCCGCGGCGCAGGGCCAGCCGCACGTCGTGCGTCTCGCGCTGGCCGCCGGCGGCACGGTTACACAAGACACGCGAGCCAGCCGCACTGCGTGCGGCTCGCACTCGCTGCCGGAGCCACCGGGGTCCCGTGACGCGCGCTCGCGGCGCAGGCCCAGCCGCACGCCGTGCGGCGCACACTGCAGGCTGCCTGGCACTTGGCAGAACCGCCGGACGGGACCCTCTGGCGGCCGTTTGTCCAGCGCCGCCGCGGCGACCGTTTGTCCACCGTCGCCCAAGCTCGACAATTGAGCGCGGCCCACCCGGCGGGCTGTGCTCGGCGCAGCTACCCCGGCCGGCGCCGGGGCGCAGCCTGCACGACCGCCACCGGCGATCAGGCGACGCGTACGCCGTCGCGTTGCCCTGGCAACGGTCGCGCGACTCGTGCAGCGGCGATGACGTCTGTTACCCGGGTGTGGCTTATCGTCCCCAACGGCGGATCCACGACCGCAGACGTGCCTGGCTCTACGGATTACGAGATGGCCGAGCCAGATCAGACCCCTGCCGGCCTAGGAGCGGCTGAGATGCCGGCGGCTGTGGCCGGACCGCTGTGGTTCATAGTGGACGGGCTGGGAACGGTGCGCGTGCCAGCTGGCGTCTACGACAAGGTCGTTGCGGACACAGGCCCGTCGCTGCTGTACTACGACGAGGACGAGGACGAGGTGGTGGTACGTGGGTGCGCGGACGAGCTGACGATAGGTGGGGTCCGAGCGCGAGCTGCGGGACCGACTGGGCGAGCTGCGGGGGCCGGCGCTGTTTTCGCTGGCGGGCGAGGGACCGGACTGGCTGGCGCCGTACCTGGCGACCGAGCGCGAGGCCGACAAGGCTGACAAGGCCGACAAGGCCGACAGGCCTGAGAGTGCAGCCATGCCGGTGGAGGACGAGCCGGCAGCGGAGGGGGGGGCGGTGGGGGCCGAGGAGACTGCCGCAGCGGCCGAGTCTGCGCTGGACCCGATCGTTCCCGACGCTGAGGCCACCACGCAGCCTGCTGGGCCTGCTGGGCCTGCTGAGGCTCTCGGAGCTGCTGCTGGGTCCCCCGAGCCGGCGGCCGAGCCGGCCGAGCCGGCCGTGCTCGCCGCCGACGGCCCTCGGCCGGTCGCGGCCGTCCCGGCGCCAACCGGCCAGCCGGCGGCCACAGCCGAAACCGCCTCCACGGCCACCGCGGGCTCAGACTCGGACACGGCCGCGTCCGACGAGACCGTGACCGACTTCGAGACCGTCACCGCGCCCACCGACGTCCGGGCGGGCTCGCCCGGGCCGACCGATCTGGGAATTGCCGACATCGGACACACCGACGTCCCCCCCACAGCCGAGCCCACGAGCCTGATCGACGCGTTCGAGATGATTCTCGGCGCCGTGCGCGCGCCGTCGTCCACGGCCGAGTCGCTCTCGTTCTTTGGCGACTCGGAGGCCGAGGTTTCGGACGCCGGCGACGACGCGTCCACCACAACCGGCTACGTCTCGTCCGCCGCGGACGACGCCGGCGGCACGTGGACCGGCCGCATGGCCAGCAACCTCCGGCACACGATCGGGCAGCTGCAGAGCCTGGCCGAGATGCCGCCGGACGCGTCTGCGGAGCTGCAGACGCTGTTTAGCCAGTTCCAGATCGGCCAGGACGGCCACCGGCCGGTCGTGACGCGCGACTCGCTCGAGCGCGCGCTGCTGACCGTCCAGGGCTTTGCAGTCCAGCTCGGCCGGGCCGTCGGTACGGCCAGCAACGACGCGCAGCTGCGCGCGCTGCAGACGTCGCTGCGGGACCTGGGCGCGCTCATGAGCCGGCCTGGCCGGCGGGGCTCGACGGCCAGCGCGGCGTCGGACGCCAGTTTCCTGACCCAGGTCGACCCCGACGCGGCCGGCCGGCTGGCGACCGGCGCCCGGCCGCCGCCGCTGCCGAGCAAGGTCCCAATTGCCGCCGGCGAGGCGTACGACGCGTCGGCGCGGTTTGCGGCGCCCGAGCCGCTCCACCACGGCTTCCGCCGGGCCATGTCCATGCAGGACCGGTTCTACCGGCCGGCGCCGGCGGTTCCGGGCCCGGAGCGGCCGCCGCGGCCGCCGCGGGACCCGTCGACGGGCGAGTATGTGCGGCCGAGCCGGCCGCCGCTGGCGCGGGCGCAGACGGCCGCAACCGCGCCGGGCACGCTGCACGCGCGGTTCGAGGCCGAGCGCGAGCACCTGCGGGCGCAGGCCGACGACATGGCGCGCTCGGTGTCGAGCGCAGACTCGGACGGGACCGTGCGGCCGCCGGAGTACGACGAGGACGCCGAGACCGTCGTGCCGCTCTACGAGGACGTGGCCGCGCTCGACGACTGGGCCAGCTCGGCCGCCCCCCGGGCCGCCGCCGCGCCCGCGGTCGCGCTGGCCGTCGACGAGCGCACGCTCAACCCGTTCGCCGAGCCGGCGCCATCGCCGGCGCCGCTGCCGACGCCGCCGTCCGGCCCGAGCAACCCCTGGGACGTGCCGCCGCCCACGCCGCCGTCGCTCAGCCGCGAGCTGTCGCAGACGGGGTTCCGGGCCGAGGAGGCCGCGCAGTTTGCGCCGTTCGTGCCGCCCGAGCGGCACCACCACCTGCACCGCGGCCGGGTCGAGGCCGTGGCCGAGGCCGGCGGGCACCCTCTGGCGGTCGCGGGCCCGCCGGCCGCGCGGTTCGGCCCGCCGTCGCCGTCGTCGATCCTGCGCGCCGAGACGGGCTACTTTGAGGAAGCGGCCGAGCCGCGGCGGCGCAGCCTGCCGCACGGCCCCACGTTCGTGGAGCCGTCGAGCCGGCGCGCGCGCGTCGACCGGCACACAGACTCGCTGTACTCGCTGCAGCGCCAGCGGCTGCGCGCGGCCGGCGTGAAGATGGACATCGAGATGAAGACGCTCGGGACGGACGCGCAGGAGCGCGCGGAGGTCGGCACGATGGGCATGGGCGTGGCCGCGAACGAGGCCGAGAAGACGTGCGCGCTCAGCCTGATCGAGCTCGAGTTCTTCTCGGCCGACAACATGGCGCTGGCGATCTACTACGCGCAGCAGGCGCACGGCGACGTGTCGGAGGCGATCGACCTGATCGAGAACGACCTCAAGGACGTGGAGGCGTTTGAGAACGGGCGGTAGACAGGCTGCCGACGCGCGCACGCGCCGAAACCGCTCTCGTCGTGGCTCAGGCCGGGCGCCGGCGGCGCCGCAGGCCGGCGGGCAGCGCCGCGCCGCGCGTCCGGCGCGGCGCGGCGCGGCAGGGACGCCAAGGTCCGGGCAGGACCTGTCCGCGCTTAGTCTACAAAACACTCCGCCATCGGAAGCCTGTAAATCCCTTCGGGAGCGTGCAAGCCCTTCGGGAGGCTGCCCCCCAGCACGCCACGGCGGTGACTCTGGCGCAACGCCCCGCCCGCCCGCCACGCCACCGCGCCCCGCCCGCCACGCCGCCGCCCGCCGCCGCCCGGCCCACCGCCACCCGCTCGCACGCTTCCGCCGCTAGCCGGCCCGTTCCGGCGACAGCGGCTCGGCACCGCTAGTGCGCACCTTATTCGTGTCCTAGCCTGGCCGGCACCGGTCCATAACGCCATCGCGCGCAAATTTAAAAAGCCGGCCGCCGCCTGTCTCGCTCCACCAGCACAATGGGCTACCTCTCTCCGCAGGCCGCCAACGCGTGCCTCTACACGACCTATGGCGTCTTTCTGTACGTGCCGCCGCCGCGTCGCTGACCGCAGTGTCTTCGGCCTCCTCGTGGCCTGGAAAATGTCCAAGCGCAACGAGTTCCTGGCCGCGGTCCGCAGCCAGAAGCCGATCCCGCTGGCCTTCAACTTCATCGCGTCCGGTGAGTTCGTGATGGTCCGGTAGTCCCCACAGCCAGCACTCTCCGCAAGTTTCTGGACCGACTGTAAGTCCGCCGGCGTCCGCGCTGACCGCAGCATTCTGTATCTCTCGAGCGAAAGCTCATGTGGCCACTACGGGTGCTTGTTTTCATACAGGCTGAGATATACCGTCTGAACTCGATCAAGTTAATACTTGCGTGAGAAGTGTGCTGCCACTGTGCCGGGACAGCCTCGAGCTGTTCTAATGCGCAGGCCTGGGCTGCGGCATCCTGATGTCGTACCCCGAGATCGGCGTCATCGCCGGCGTCCAGGGCGTGCTCGTGTACGCGCTGACGTCGTCGCTGCCGATCCTGATGTTTGCGTTTCTGGGCCCGCACGTCCGCAAGCGCTGCCCGGACGGCTTCGTGCTGACCGAGTGGGTGTTCCGGCGGTTCGGGTACATCCCCGGGCTGTACCTGGGCATTCTGACGTACGTGGAGGGGGGGGCGCGCTGACCGCAGGATCCTGACCATGTTCCTGTACATGGCCTCGGAGCTGACGTCGATCCAGTCGGTGGTCACGTACCTGACGGGCCTGGACGCGCTGCCGGTGGTCATCGTGCAGTGCGCGGTCACGACCATCTACACGTCGTGGGGCGGCTTCCACACGTCCTTCTTCACCGACAACGTGCAGGGCGTGATGATGACCGTCCTGATGATCATCGTGGCGATTGCGATGGGCACCCAGATCGACGTCGACCGCGAGCGCATTGTGTCGTCCGGCCTGACCCAGCCGAACCGCCTGGGCTGGCAGCTCATCTACATGTTCTCGGTCGCGATCGCGTCCAACGACTGCTTCATGTCGGGCTTCTGGCTGCGCACGTTTGCCTCGCGCAACGACCGCGAGCTGCTCATCGCGTGCGGCCTGGCGTCCTTCGTGCTGTTCACCTACCTCACCCTGGCGGGCTTCACCGGCATCCTGGCCGACTGGGCCGGCCTGCTGGGCGACACGCCGGAGGACAACGCGTACCTCTCGTTTTTCCTGCTGCTCAACCAGCTGCCCGGCTGGGTTGTGGGCTTTGTGCTCGTGTTCTCCGTGGCCATGTCCACTGCGGTCTTCGACAGCTTGCAGTCGGCCATGGCCACGTCGATCTCGAACGACATCTTCCGCAACAGGATCCCGACGATCTACGTGCGCGGCATAGTCGTGCTCGTGATTGCGCCGGCCATTGTGGTGGCTCTGCGCAGCCCGAACGTGCTCAACATCTACCTGATCTCGGACCTGATCTCGTGCTCGGCCATGCCCAGCATCCTGCTCGGCCTGGTGCCGGCCTTCAGCTTCATCAACGGCTTTGACGTCATTGTGTCAGGCCTGGGCGGCATCCTGACCATCTTCTTCTACGGCTGGGTGTACACTGGCACGGTCCAGGGCGGCGGCGGCATGCTCATCCTGGAGGAGGGTCTGTACGGCGGCGACTGGTCCGCGTTCGGCGCCTTTGTGGCCGCGCCGGTCGGCGCCGTGGCGTGGCTGATCGGCTCGGTTGCGCTGCGGTACATCTACAAATGGTGGCTGCGTGCGCTGCTCATCAAGGCGCGCCCGGCGTACGCCTGGGCCATTCCTGCCTACGACGCCCTCGCGCGCGTCACGGCGCCTTTCCGCGCCTGGGCGGCCTCCACCATTCCGGCCGAGTACGCTGATGGCTCGGACGGCCAGGAGCTGCAGCCGACTGCGGGGACGTACGCGGACTCGCACGACGACGAGTCGGTGCGCAAGACTGTGGTCTAGTTTTGGTAGTAATCGAGCGCGGCTCATTTTGGAAATAGGCAGCGCGCTGGGGCGCGGTTGAGCCGCACGCTGTGCGGCTGCGTAGGCCTGTGGCGGGACGGGGGGCTTTGGGCAGGGTTGTTGCAGAGAGACACCAGCCGCACGGGATACGGCGCTTGTTGCGCGAGGCTCAGCCGCACGGGATGCGGCGCTTGTTGCGCGAGGCTCAGCCGCATGGGATGCGGCGCTGGTTGCGCAAGCTCTCAGCCGCACGGGATGCGGCGCATGTCGCGTGAGCGCTCAGCCGCACGGATGCGCCGCATGTTCCACAGCCACGCCGCCGCATCATGTGCGGCGCGTGTTACACGGCTCCCGCCGCACCGCATGCGGCGCATGTTGCACAAGCACGCCCGCCGCCGCACTCTGTGCGGCGCGCCGTGCGCCGCACGGCTCTGCCCGGCGTCCGCTCAGCAAACTCGCTACCGACGTCCACTTCAGGCCACGAGAGCCCGCGACGCCGCCTCCCACGCGAAGCAGAGCAGCTGCTTGAGCTGCAGAATGTCCTCTTTCTTGTAGACGCGAGCCAGACGGCGGATCTCGTGCAGAAGCGCGTAGCAGCGACCGACGTTTTCCGGCGACACAAAGTCGGCGGCGATCTTGATGCACGGCGACAGGTTGCACACCTGGTGGGCGCAGCCTGCCGGGATGAAGACGGCGTCGCCAGGTCGCTGGACGAGGCGGTGCGCGGTGACACCGTGGCGTTCGCGCAGCAGATCCAGCTCGTCCGTGGTCAAGTAGTAGATCTGGCGATGGACGGGGTCGTCGGTGACAGCACGGCCACGACCGTGGGCCGCGCGCGGCTCGAACGGGTTGACGTAGCGGGCCGGGACCTCGAGCTCGCGCTGGCGGATGAACGCACGCAGCGCGGCTGCGTCGACGGCGTCAAAGATGTGCCAGACGGCGCCGACGCTGCCACCGTCCACGGTCGCGTGCGCCATGATGTTGATCGCGTCCGTCACGTCGAGGTGTAGGTTCGTCGTGCCCTTGCCGCCAGGCTCGCACCGCGACGGGTAGGCATTGTACATCTTCGGGCCGAGGTCTGGCGGGTTGCACGTTGCTGGAAACACAGACGCCAGATTGAAGCAACCAGCCCGGCGCGTGTACTTTGGCGCCGGCAGCGCGGTCTCAAAGTCCCTAAACAGGTCCGGGCAGACCGCGCGAAACTCGTCCGTGGTCGGCCAGTCCTTGAGCTTGAGGTTCTGCCTCTGGCCCTCGTACGAGCCGTCCGGGAAGCCCTCGAAGAACCGGCCAACCGTCGACGGAAACGCGATGTCGGTGTCTGCGTTGACGATGTAGCATGCGTCTGAGCCGTGCTGACGCACAAACTGCTGCGGTGACCAGTCCTCGGCGAGCGCCACATTCGTCAGCACAAACGGCGAGCCGGCGGCCCAGAGCCGGCCGAACGGAAGCTCGTCGGTGCTCTCGTAGTGCGCTGTCTCGGGCGGCGGCAGACCAGCAACGGCCGCCGGAGCTGCACTTCGGCGTCGACTGGCCACCGCCGCCAGCAGGTCCCTGACCTCCCCCGACCGCCGGCTGCTGACCGGAACCAGCTGCGTCTGTTTGTGCCTGTAGCCCTGCACACAGCCGTCGTACGCCCCCGGCTCGCCGGTGGTCCAGTCGTCAAAGCAGTCGATGCAGACTTCCAGCCCGCAAAAGAAGCACATAAAGTACCCGCTAAACAGCGACGACGCACACACGTCGCACAGCGACCGGTACCCCTCGTTGTCGGCCACCAGCCGCAGAAGTCTCGGCCGGCTTTCGTGGGCGGATTCTTGGCGGAGGATTTGCAGAAACGTCGGCGCAATCGTGTCCAGCACGAACTCCGCATCCGCCCGGCTGTACACCACCGGCGGCGGCTCGGCCGAGACCACGTCTGCCGCGATCTGGTCTTTGAACGCGTACGCGGTCGCGTCCGTCGTCTTTTTGGCGCTCACGTCCTCACGAAAGTACCGAAGACCATTGAACCTGCACCCGCCCAGGTCCGTCTTTCGGCGCGAGCACGACACGCATTTGAGCGCCTTAGTCGCCAGCGACCGGCACGCCTTTGTCTGGAGGTACACATAGCCTGCTGTCGCCGGTGGGTTGACTGTTACGGCCGTTTCAGGCCAGAAGGGTCTTCTGTCAGCAGTTTCGGCCAGATCCGTACCGTGATTTGCAGTCATGCAAGCTCAGTCGTGCCCGTTTCGCCGGGCTGGCAGTGCCTCGTGTGTCGACAGGACTGCTCGACCGCGTCTCGACCTTGATAGATCTGTGTTCGGCCGAAGGTGGGCTCAGGGTGTCCCGGCTTGGGTTCTGATCATCCGCCATCGTTGTCATTTCCGACTCCCAAGCCGATCAGCGTTCCCACGAGCACTCTGGTGTTTTAGAACTGTCCTTGGCGATCTGTTCGTTCGCCAGACAGCTGGCCATAGTCAAGACCGTGATCGTGGGTGCGGTTCGTGGCGCACGTCAGTACGGTTATGCAGGAACGTCCCAGCTTGTAGTTAAGCTCTGGCGTCCATATTGCCGCACCACAACAGACAACGCGACGTCGGCGAGCCTCTGGCGGCGGTTCCGTCGAAGGCAGACCCTGCGCGGCTGTCGGGCAAGAAGCGGTTTGTTGGAGGGCCATCTACGGCGGCCACCGGCCTATGAGCCGCACTTTATGCGGCGCAACGCCGCGCCACGTGCGGCTCAGCTGCCTGCCGAACGCCGCAGCGAGTGCGGCTCACTCAGAGGCTCCATCCTCTCGCACGCGGCTATATGCTGAGCCCCATTCGTGCGGCTATATGCGTCCACTAGACATTATACCAAGACGTGAATTACTAACACAAATGCAACACGTACAAACAACATATGCTACAGATATTTACCAAAACACTCCAGACCGGTCCCAGCGCCAGCCGGAGAACCGAAGACAAGGGCCAGCTTATCTGGTGCGGATGATACCGGCAGCCATCAGCAGCTCGATCTTGCGGCGGACCTCCGGGTTCTTCATGTGGTCGTTGAGTGCGGCCGGATTCTCGCGGGCCTGGCCGAGAATGGCCTGCATGACCGGGTCCTGCAGGACCGAGACGACCTCGGGGTCCTTGGAGATACGCTCCATGGTCTCCTGCTCGGTCTCGCCCTCCTGGGCCTGGAAGCGGGCGTAGTAGGCCTTGCTGATGAGGCCGTCGATCTCGGACTTGCTCTTGTGCTCGACGTCCTTCTCGGTGGCCGCGTTGAGGGTGTCGATGCACTTGCTGTACTCGCGCATGGCAAAGTACGCGTTGGCCTTGCGGATGTAGGCGCGCACAAACGACGGGTCCTTGGAAATGGCGTCGTCGCAGTCCTTGATGGCCTCAGGGAACGACAGCAGCTTGGCGTAGGCGGCCGCACGGTTCGAGTAGCCGCGGGGGTCCGCCGGCGCGCGCTTGATCATTTCTGTGTAGGCCTTGACGGCCGCGGGCCAGTCCGCGTTCTTGAACGCGGCATTGCCCTCCTCGCGGGCGGCCTCCGCCAGCTCGGGGCTGACGTAGGCCTCCTGCTCGAGACGCTTCTTCTCCTTCTCGGCCGTGCGGAGCTTGGCCAGGATGTCTGCCGAGCGATGCTCGGTCAACGACTTGCCGTAGTATTCGATCGCGCTGTCCCAATCGCCCAGCTTCTGGTACGCCGTGCCGATGCGAGCAAACGACTTGGCCATGACCTTGTAGTCCGTCCGCAAGAACCGACCCTCCTCGGTCGCGAACTTGCACGTAGCAATACACGTCTCATAGTCGCCCTTCTCGAACTCAGCCGCAGCCTTGTTGTTCAGGTACGTGATGTCCTTGTGGAGCTCCCAGGCCTTGTCGTAGTGGCCAATGGCAACGTCGAAGTTGCGCGCCTTGTACTCCTTGTTGCCGAGGGCCTTCGCCTCGTCGGCCTCCTTCTTGGCCTTGGCCTCCTCGTCCTCCTCGGGCTCGGGCTCGGGCTCGGGCGCCTTGGCCGGCTCGGGCGCCTTCGGCGCCGGCTTGGGCGCGTCCGGCATCGGCGTGTCCTTGGGCTCGGACGCGGGCGCGCCCTGCGGCGGCATTTGCAGGTCCAGGCCGAGAAGCACCGCAATGACCTGCATCATGCGCGGGTCCGCCGTCATCTCGGTGTTGATCGTGCCGGGGCTCTTTTGGATCTTCTTGAGCTTCTCCACAAACGCAGCGTCCGCCAGGAACGCGCTGGTCTTCGGGTTGGCTGCCAGCTTGCCCCACATGCTGTCGTTGAACATCTGGCCCATGCCCATGTCGGGCGTCTGGCCGTCTGCGGCGGCCTCCTCCGCGATCGCGTCGTCAACCGCCTTCAGGCCGGACTTGGCCTGCGCATTTGCCGGGTCCAGCTTGAGCACCTCCTCGTACGTGTCCTTGGCACCAATCAGGTCGCCCAGGCCGTGCAGGGCCGTGGCCTTGCGCGTGTAGCCCTTGGCCCACGTCGAGTTGATCTTCACGCACTCCTCGGCGTCCTTCAGGGCGTTCTCAAAGTCCCGCTTGGACGCGTACGAGCCCGAGCGGTTCGAGTACAGCACATGGTTCGGCGTCGGCGACGCGGCAATCGCTTGCGTAAACAGATCGATGGCCTTGTCAAAGTCCTTGGCCGCAAAGGCGGCGTTGCCCTGGGCTTTCAGCTGCGTGTCGTCAGTCTTGTTCGCCTGCCCGCCACAATTGATCGGCGCGGTTCGGGGCCCCGTTCGATTCGTCCGCGACTGGTGCGAGCAGCACCCGAAGCGCACCATCTGCTAGCAGCCGCCTCCACCGACGTCCAGCCGCAGAGTTGCGGCCCCTGTCAGCGGTCTCGGCGGCCGCACTGACCGGATCGCCCACCACCGCGCACGGCTTCGTACTCACCTCGTCAGCAGACATTGTAACTTGCAGTAGACACACGGGTGATCACTGTCAATCGGTTCAAGAGTACGTGAGCGGGGGGTCACGTTTTGTGCTTGTCCGAAAAAATTTCTCAGTCGTACAGCCGAGCAGCGTCGATGGTCGACCGAATATATCTGGCTGCCGGTGAAAGTTCCAGAAAGGCCGGCGCGGTTCTGCCGCACGTGACGCTGAACACGTTACCCGGCTGAACATGTCTGCGGTCCCGGCTGGGAATTTACCCGGCCATCGTGCGGCGCAACACAAATACGCGGCTGTCACAGACCGGACGGCATCCGCAGGCCGGCACCCGCGCACGATGGTCAACTGGAGGTAAGCGCGGCTGCGCCGGGCGCTGTCCGGCGCGCCCCCCGGCCCACACAAGCTGACCGACAGCACGGACTCGCTGACAGTGCCCGCTGGGTACGAGACGCCGCCGTTTCCGTCGCTGCGGTGGCCGACCAGCAACACGTTCGAGACGTACAACTACCTGTATTACAAGAGCGACGTCTGGAAGTTCACGCTGTACTGGACCATGATCATGTACGCCGGGTTCTACGGCGTGGCAGCGCTGTGGGCGGCACTGATGGGCCGCAAGCTGGTGCAGGGTGGGATCACGGTGGGGGTCTATCTCGCCGTCGGCGGCGCGATGGCCTTCCTGAGCGGGAGTATTGTTGGGGCGATGTAAGTGCACGCGCGTGCGGCGCAAGCTGACGTACAGTCTCGCCCTGGTGTACAGCGCAGGTAAGCGGTAACAGCCGGCGCGCGGCGACCGGCCGGACACGCACAGCCGTGCCCGCAGACGGTGCCGGGTGAGGGGAACGCCAGCGTCTGTGAGCCGTACGCGCCGGCAGCCTCGTTGGGCGCAGATCGTCACGGCGAGGCCGGATGCTAGACGCAGTGACCGGCCGCAGCCGGGACCTCGCCGGTGGATCGCGGCGTACTAACGTTTAATCTTGTTTAGGTTCATTCATCATGTCGACGTGGATTCCGTTTGTCTGGGGCGTGGTGCAGATATTCACGCTCGTCATGTCCTCGTACTCGATGTCGTCGATTGTTCTTTAGGAGGACCGGGCGGCGTCCGCGCGCGTACGCCGAGCGAGCCGGCGAGTGCCACGCAGCCGAGCGACAGCCGGCCGGTCGTGCAGCACCGACGCTCAGGCTCTGCGGCTGGCCGTCTTGGGCCGCGCCTAGCCCGGACCCGGCGCGCTGGGTCCAATGCTGAGACCGGCCGGCGGCCGGCGCAGAACACAGTCCGGGGCCTGGCCGGCGGTAGGCGTGTCAGCTGCACCGCCCGCAGATCGGCGCCGCGCAGTGGCTGCGCCTGGGACCTGCCAGCTGGTCTGTAGCCGCCGGCCGCCAGCAACGTGTCACGATGGGTCTCACACCACACGGTAGCAATGGGACATGGCCATGGTGCGGCGTGCTTGCAAGCGCTGCGACAAACCTTATATGCGTGATAGCCGCGCTGGGGTGTGAACCATAATGCGTACCCCAGCAAACGTTTTGTGTAGCCGGCCTGCTGGGCGTTCGGTGCCAGGCGCTGCCCCAGGCACCGCCATGCGGTCGGCGGTCGTGTGCATGCGCGCGCGAGCCGCGTCAGGGACAGCTGCGCCGCAGCGGCGGCTCACCGCCAGCTGCACGCCCAGCCGCCGTGCATGGTTCCGCTGGCGTGGGCCGTACATCTGCGTGCGCGGTGTAACCCGGGATGCTCATCCACGTCGGCCGCGCTTAGCGGTGCGGTCTGCTGGTCTTTGCGGGCGCCTAACATGTCTGCTGGCGCACAAGCACTCGCCGTCGGCGACTCGCCCTGCAACGCCTCCGACGTCTGCTGGCGCCGCCGAGCCTGCGCTCATCTGTGCGCCGCCCTGTGCGCCCGTGGCGGCTGCCATCCCCCGGGCACCTGATGGCGACCCACCAGGGCAAGCGCGCGTTCTCTGGCATCATCTAGGCCCGATTGAGCGGCTGTGTCCGGCGAGCCCCCCCCTAAGCGATTGCGCACTTTGGAGATATGCAGGGTGGCCCAGTCCGCACGCCCGGGCAAGCGCGCGGCCCCCCCCAGCCTGGGCTAGTGTCGCATTCGCGCGGCTAGGCCGATCTGTCAGTCGCGACCCCGATCTCGGCGGCCTCCCAAGACCTCCGCGACACTGTCTTGCGCTGCGCCCGTACGCTCGCGTTGCGCGGCAGTGCCGGACGGCTGCTGGCGAGCTCCCCTTGGGTCCTTGCGCCGCCGGACGGCCGGGCGACCAGCCCCGGCCGCCAGCGCGGCCGACACGTCCCGCCCGATGTTTCACCCGGCGCGCATTCTGGCTTGCCCGTTTGAGCGCTCGTGTGCATATCTTTGTACATTTTACCGCATTGAGCCATTTCTCCTTTCGCCAAACTGGCGCTAGCCTCGAAGCACAGCTGACCATCTGGACCACTCCCATCTCCCGCCGGCTTCCGCCGCGCGTGTCAGCGCAGCCCGTCTGGGAGCCGACGGGGCTGAGACGTCGCCACGGTGACGTACGCAGTCACCGTGAGCATCCGTCCGTGCGCGCACGAATAGGGTGCCACGTCCGTCGGAGCGGCAGCGGGAGAGCGTTGTCGCTTGGTAACTGTCGTATGCCATTAGGCTGTCTGTGGTTTGCCCAAAGCTAAAATTATACGTTTTCGCTTTCCTCTTCACTGTACTATCACCGCGCACACTACGCAGTAATCGTATTGTTGCCATAGCGCAAATCCCCTAACCCCCGTTTTTTTTTCGCTCGTCCGCTGTTTCTCGCCCACATTCGCCGTCAGATTTAAACTGCTGGACTTTTCCGTCATACCCCTCCAACTGGTGTGTGCTGTGCCTAGTCCGTTACGACAAGCTCCAGAAAGACTGCAATTGGGCCAGGTCTTGCTCCGCGAGTTTGCCGCAGTCCTCCCGCTCGTCGAGGTCCTCACTGTTCCCGGCGTTCCACGGCCGACACGGTTGAACAAACACACGGCCGGTTCCGGACGGTCAGTCCAGCAAAGCCCCAGCCTACTTTGTGGGCTTTTTCCAGCCTCTCTCTCTCGTCTGCCAAGATGTCTGTCCTGGCCAAGCTGCTGTCAGCGGTGACGCTGCCGGCGGCCACGCACCCCATTCACACTATCGTCTTCATCGGCCTACTTGCGTCGACGGCGTACTTGTCGGCGCTGGACATCTCTGTTCCGCACGGCGAGGCGCTCGCGCCGGCGCACCTCTATCGCCCGGTGGTCTCGTCTTCCGTTCCGGTCTCGGAGTGGAAGAGAATCGACGACCCGTCCAAGTACCCGCTGGCCTCGCGCTATGCGTTTGTCCAGCTCGAGTTCAACGAGGATGAGGTCGACCTCATGCCCAAGATCAACGTCAACTCGTCTGCGCTGGTCGACTCGGAGTACTCGCTGCTGCTGCCCTACGACCAGTTCCGCGACTGGTCCGAGAACCAGCGCGAGATTCCTGTGTCGCAGGCTGCTGACGACTCGGTTTTCTCCGGCTGGGTCTGGAAGCAGCACACGTCGGCCAACTCGTTCTCGTGGCTCGAGTGGAGTAAGATCAAGTTTTACAACTTCACCAAGCTCATCAAGGTATGTTTCATTTGGCGAGACCTCGGCTAACTTGTTCCAGAACGCCGAGACATTTGACCTGGTCGTCATGGTCGCGGTCTACATTGCCATGCACCTGACCTTTGTCGGCCTGTTCCTGTCGATGCGCCGCCTGGGCTCCAACGTCTGGCTGGCGACCTCGGCCCTGATCTCGTCGTTCTTTGCGTTTCTGTTCGCTCTCGGCACCACCAGCTACCTGGGCGTGCCGATCAACATGGTCCTGCTTTCCGAGGGCCTGCCCTTCCTGGTCGTTGCCATTGGCTTCGAGCGCCAGGTCGCGCTCACCAAGGCTGTGTTCAAGGAGTCCAAGCCGACGATCAACGACATTGTCCGCGCCGTGCAGGACATTGGCCCCAAGGTCATGACGAACTACCTTATTGAGATCGCTGTGTTTGCTGCCGGTGCCTGCACCGGTGTTGGCGGTCTGCGCCAGTTCTCGTTCCTGTCGGTATGGATTCTGGTCTTTGACGCTATCATGACCTTCACCTTCTACGTGGCCATCCTGGGTATCAAGCTCGAGATCAACAAGATCAAGCGCCATGCCATGATTCGCAAGGCTCTCGAGGAGGATGGTGTGTCGGACAAGGTTGCCGAGTCGGTGGCCGAGTCGGTCGACCGCTCGGAGAGCATCACCCCCGGCGAGTCGACGTACTTTGGCAAGGTTGTCAAGGACTCGACCGTGTCGCGCTTCAAGCTTCTGATGGTCATCAGCTTCATTGGCCTTAACGTGTTCAACCTGTCGTCGGCGCCATTCAACGAGGAGAAGGCTGTTGCGGTGGACCCTTATGTCGTGCTGCCGTCGCTGAAGGCGCTGGTTGCCCGCTTCCCGACCGAGTCGATCATGGTGACGGTGATGCCGCCCATGAAGTACGAGCTCGTCCCGGCGTCGTCGTCGGTCGAGGCTGCGCTTACGTCTCTGTTTGACAAGTGGAGCCGCACTGTCGGCGACCCCGTCCTGTCCAAGTGGATCATGTTTGTGCTTGCTGTCAGCGTCGGTCTGAACATGTACCTGTTCAAGGCTTCGCAGTACTCTGCGCAGGCCCCGCACATCAAGGTTGTCGAGAAGGTTGTCGAGGTGCCGCTGGTGTCGACGAGCGCGTCGACGACGACGACGTCGATCCAGTCATCGCAGATCTTCTCGGACTCGGACTCGGACAAGGAGGACTCTGGTCTGGTCGAGATCAACATCAAGCCGCGCCTGCTTCCCGAGGACGAGGCTCTGTCGCTTGTCAAGGAGGGTCGCACGAAGGAGCTCCACGACGACGACGTCGTGAAGCTCGCGCTCAAGGGCAAGATCCCGCTTCACGCTCTCGAGCGCCAGCTCGCGGACTGCACGCGCGCTGTCCACGTCCGCCGCGCTGTGATCACGGAGCTGATGACGACCAACGCCAACGGCACCGCCAACGGCAGCAACCTGGAGAAGTCCAAGCTGCCGTACCTGCACTACGACTTTGCTCGTGTTCTCGGCGCATGCTGCGAGAACGTGATCGGCTACATGCCCATCCCTGTCGGCGTCGCTGGCCCTGTGGTCATCGACGGCAAGAGCTTCTACATTCCCATGGCCACGACCGAGGGCTGCCTGGTTGCGTCGACGATGCGTGGCTGCAAGGCCATCAACGCCGGCGGCGGTGTGACGACGGTGCTGACGCACGACGGCATGACGCGTGGCCCGTGTGTGTCGTTCCCGTCGCTTGCTCGTGCCGGTGCCGCCAAGATCTGGCTTGACTCGGAGGAGGGCCAGCGCGTGATGAAGAAGGCGTTCGACTCGACGTCGCGGTTTGCCCGTCTGAGCTCGCTCAAGACGGCGATCGCCGGCTCGCTGCTCTACATCCGCTTCAGCACGACGACGGGCGACGCCATGGGCATGAACATGATCTCGAAGGGCGTGGAGCACGCGCTCAAGTTCATGGTGGAGTCCGCCGGGTTCCCCGACATGGAGGTCGTGTCGGTGTCGGGCAACTACTGCATGGACAAGAAGGCCGCGGCGATCAACTGGATCGAGGGCCGCGGCAAGAGCGTGGTGGCCGAGGCGATCGTGCCCGGCAACATTGTGCGGTCGGTGCTGAAGAGCGACGTGGACGCGCTGGTCGAGCTCAACGTGAGCAAGAACCTGGTGGGCAGCGCGCTGGCCGGCTCGATCGGCGGCTTCAACGCGCACGCGGCCAACCTGGTGACGGCGATCTACATCGCCACCGGCCAGGACCCGGCGCAGAACGTGGTCAGCTCGAACTGCATGACGCTGATGAAGAACGTCGGCGGCAACCTGCAGATCTCGGTGAGCATGCCGTCGATCGAGGTCGGCACCATCGGCGGCGGCACGGTGCTGGAGCCGCAGTCGGCGATGCTGGAGATGCTCGGCGTGCGCGGCCCGCACCCGACCAGCCCCGGCGACAACGCGCGCCAGCTCGCCAAGGTGGTCGCGGCCGGCGTGCTGGCCGGCGAGCTGTCGCTGTGCGCGGCGCTGGCGGCCGGCCAGCTCGTGCAGAGCCACATGGCGCTCAACCGGTCGGCGCCGGCGACGCGCAACGCGACGCCCGTGCCGGCGAGCTCGGTCGCGGACCTCACGCGCCTGACCGAGGGCTCGAAGATCTGCTTCACGCCGTAGGGCGCTCGCGTCCGGAATCACATTCGACAAACACGCTACGAAACCCAGAGTCGTCAGTGGATGCCATATAATTACTAATGCGTCGGCCAAGCTGTTGGCGTCTGCCGTGTACCAAAACCATTGTTCTTTCTTTTGTCCGACCGCAGTCGCAGCCGCAGCCGTTGCTGTTGCGCTCGTTATGAATCCGAGGGCCGCGTGCCTCCCTGTATTCTTACGTCGCGACCCGCCACCCCGGCTATAGAGGTGGCCGGCGGGCTGCGGCCCAAAATCGTGGAGTCGACCGCTTGCACTGAAAATCGCACGGCATTACGGGCTTGGTGGCTTTAGATGCGTCTTCTGCATGACTGTTGTTTGTGTTTGCTGCTTAATGGATGGGTTCATTGCGAAGTGGGCGCGCGCGGGTGACTGCGCTGGCGCTAGTGTAGCCCGACGTCACCGGCTAGCGCGGCTGCGGGACATACGCACGCCGTGCCTACGTCTAGCCCGCGCATCCGCGTCTCGTCTATGCACCGTGCGCGGCCGGGGGTGCAGTAGCGCATGACTGCGTCCGGTGACCGCCCGGGAGATCGGATCGCGGCGCTAGCGGCGGCGCTGACTAATTGCGTTACCCGGCCCCCGTTTTAGGCAGGCGCACGCCGCACGTGACCTCGGCCTTAGCCCACGGAGATGCGCACTGCGCCGCCCTGACAGCTGGCAGAACCAGATCGACGACGGGCCCCCAGACCCGCACAAGTTCCGGTACGTGGCCGCCGCGCGCGGCGCGCCGGCACCGGTGTGCCGCGCCGGCACCGGTGTGTCGCGCCGGCCGCGGCACCGTGCATTGGCACTGACGATCGGCAGACGCAGGCCCAAGGCCGAACGGCGGACTATCCGGAGACCGCATCCGAGCGGACACGATCACAGACGAGCAGAGCAGCGCACGGCAGCGCGCCAACATGTCGCTCGGGCCAGCGCGCATGGCCGGGCGACCGCCGGCCGTGCGATCGCCCATGTCGATGACCGCGCTGGTGGGGGCATCGGACGACAGCCCGACCGTCGAGAGCCCCGGCATGAGCCAGCTCGCGGCCGCAGCGTCCGAGGCGGCCGCGGCCGAGTCCAACAGCCCGCCCGAGGGCGGCGTGGGCGCAGACCAGCGCCGAACCAAGGCGTGCGACTACTGCCGGGCGCTCAAGGTGCGGTGTACGCCCGAGGACGAGAGCCGGCCGCTGGGGACGTGCATGCGGTGTGCGCGCGGGTCGCGCCCGTGCAACTTCACGATCTCGCAGCGCAAGCGGCAGAAGCGCACCGACACGTAAGTGGCGGCGCGGCAGCGCTGACGGCAGACGGGTGGCCGACCTGGAGAAGAAGCTCGAGGAGCTGACAGCGCGGCTGAGCCAGGCCGAACACGCCGGCGAGGCCGAGCACGCCGAGCGGCCGCGCTGGGAGCGGTCCGAGAGCGAGGCCGAGGCCCGCGCGCGGCCCGGGACGGCGGGCGACGACGCGCCGTCGGTGTCGGATCGGTAAGTGGCCGGACGGGCGCGCTGACGCCAGCTCGGCCAGCGACACGCCGCAGAGCGCGCGCGGCCACAAGCGGCCGTTTGACGACCGGGCAGTGCCGGCGCTGCCGGCGCTGCCGGCACTGCCGGCGCTGGTCGAGGACGTGCCGGCGTGCATCACGCAGGAGGAGACGACCGCGTGCTGCAACCCATCGTACGGCCCGATCGGGATCCCGGTCGATAGGGTGTACGTGCTGCTGCGCGACGCCCGCCTGCCGCTCGACGCCGCCGAGAAGAACTTCGACTACTTCTGCACGCACATGCTGCCGAACTTCCCGTTCATGGTCATCGGCGACAAGACCAGCTTCGCCACGTTTGTGCGCGAGAAGCCGATCCTGACGCTGTGCATCTCGGCCGTGTCCACGCTCAAGGTCGCGGACGACGCCGTCGTGGACACGCTGCTGCGCAGCGCGTACCGCGAGGTCGCCGAGCAGGCGCTCGTGATCGGCAACAAGTCGGTCGAGCTCATCCAGTCGCTGGTGACGCTGTCGCTGTGGTACAACCCCAAGGAGAACTACGAGTTCATGAAGAGCTACCTGTTCCAGTCCACGGCGCTGTCGATGGCGATGAGCCTCGGCTTCGACCGCGAGACGTACAAGCTGCAGCAGTTCCAGAACACGGACGACGCGCTGCTCTGGCGGTCGACCGAGCTGCCCAACCCGGCCGCGCTCGAGTGCCGCCGGCTGTGGCTGTCGATCTTCATCTACATGTCGATGCTGCAGATGCTCTTCCGGCAGTCGTCGATGATGCCGGCGACCAAGCACATCCAGAACTGCCTCGAGGCCGTCGACAAGAACAAGCACCGCGTGGCCGGCGACGGCCGCCTGGCGCAGATGCTGCGGCTGCACTCGATCTGCGAGCAGATCTCGACGATCATGCACCCCACGTCGGTCAGCGAGCACGTCAAGTTCGACGACAGCCGGCTGATGCACATGCTCACCCTGTTCGAGAACCAGCTCAAGGACTGGCGCGACGCGCTGCCGGCCGCAGACCGCGACGACCTCTCGCTCATGATCTGCTACCACTCGATCCAGATCTACCTGCACGAGGTCAGTCTCCACAACGAGACCAACCGCGAGATGTTCGCCGTGCCCTTCACCGAGGAGAACCTGACGCCGCCGCACCTGGTCATCACGCCACGACGGGCCGAGGCGATCCTGTGGGTCATCTCGTCGTGCCACAGCCTGATGGACGTCATCTGCGAGACCGACCCGCGCGTGTTGGCCGGCCACCCGACCCACGTCCTGGGCCGCACCATCTACGCGCTGTCGATCATGCTCAAGATCTCGGTGATCGTGCTGACGTCCAACATGCTGTCCTCGGTCTGCACCATGAAGTCCCTGCGCATCGAGCACTACCTCGGCAAGGCCTACCAGCAGTTCCTGGCCGTGTGCCGCGACTACCCGGGCCTGAACACCATCTCCAAGTTCCGGTACATCCTCGCCAAGTTCTACCTGTCGCTGCAGAAGTACAAGGTCATGGCCGAGTGCCAGGACCGCGCCGACCGGCTCGACGCCCGCCGCCCGAGCTCCGCCGACGGCGACTCGTCCAGCGCGTCCTCCCAGCCGGACGACCGCCCGCCGTACCAGTCGCCGGCGCGCCCGCCCGTCCAGAGCCGCGCCTACGCGCACCCGGCCCCGGGCTACGGCCGCACCCCGCTGTCGCTGCCGCCGCCGCCCACGGGCGTGCCCATGGGCGTGTCCGTGTCCATGCCCCAGCCCGCGGACACCCTCCAGCTCACCGAGGACTTCCTGAACGACGTGCCGGACTTCCTCAAGGGCCTCCAGTCGTCCTCGGACCTCATGTTCCCGGGCATCGACCTCAACTCGATCATGATCGAGAACGACGCCTGGTTCTCGTCCAGCAAGAGCGCCGAGCAGTTCCAGAACCTCGATCTCGAGCTCAAGAACATGCAGGTCTCTGGCTATTCGAGTGTATAGTATGTAATGAATGGTCTCTACGCACCGCGCCGCACCATGCGGCTATATGCCGCACACCGTGCGGCTCACTGCCCGCAGGGCACTACCCTCGACGGAGTCGCCGCCGGAGGCTCGTTGCGCCTCGGACGTACGAGCCTCCGGCGGCGACTCCGTCGAGGGTAGCTGCCCTGCGGGCAGGCTGAAACTGAGCTCGCGGACACGGCCTGGGGTCCGTGCGGCTACATGCCGCACGCCGTGCGGCTCACTGCCGAAGGCAGCCACCCTCGACGGAAACGCCGCCGGAGGCTCGTACGTCGGCGGTGCAACGAGCCTCCGGCGGCGACTCCGTCGAGGGTAGCTGCCCTGTGGGCAAGCTGAAACTGAGCTCGCGGATACGGCCTGGGGTCCGCGCGGCTATATGCCGCACCTCGTGCGGCGCACAGCCCGGAGGGCACTACCCTCGACGGAGTCGCCGCCGGAGGCTCGTCACACCACGGACGTACGAGCCTCCGGCGGTGACTCCGTCGCGGGGAGCTGCCCGGCGGGCCGGCTGGAACCGCGCCCACGAGATCGAGCCGCGGGCCGTGCGGGGATCTGC
>NW_027118031.1:0-65279 GCF_038497935.1 Neoaidaea tothii
CCCCGCGCGGCGGGGCCCCCCGCGGGCCCGGCGCGGTGGCCTGCCACGGCGCGCTCCGGGCGCGGCGGCGGGCGGTCCCCGGGGGCCCCCCCCGCCGGCGACTCCGTCGAGGGTGCGCCCTGCGGGCGGCGGCTATATGCGGCTATGTGCACCACAGCGCAGCCTGCCCGAAGGGCAGCCACCCTCGACGGAGTCGCCGCCGGAGGCTCACCAGTGAACGCGCCTCTGGCGGCGACTCCGTCGAGGGTGCGCCCTGCGGGCGCGGAGGCACGCATATAGCCGCATATAGCCGCCCGCCGCTCGGCCGCGCGGCCGCCGCGTTCCTGTCGCAGCAGTGCTGCATCTATAATTCACGAATATACTGATGCTAATCAAAAATGCGCTACTCGGCCAGCACCTTCGTCAGCCGGCGGCGCTGGCGGCCGTTGTGCGAAAACGGCACCTGGCCGGCGCGCGTCGGGTTGTTGGTCAGCCGCTCAACCTGGAGCAGCTCGGAGATCTGGGCCTTGCCCACGGCGACCATCAGGATCTGGTCGCGCAGCTTGGCGGCGTCCTGGCCGCGGCCAGCCACGCGCGCGATCTGCAGCTGCACAAACCACTTGGGCACCTGCAGCCGCTCGACCACGTCGTAGAGCCCGAGCGAGGACGCGGCGGCCTCGAATGCCAGGTACAGGCTCTCCCATTCGCCGAGCTGGGGGGCCGCGTCGGACGAGAGCCGGGCGAGCGCAAAGCCGAGCGCAGACTGCCCGGCCCCGCTCCGGTAGTCGATCTCGGACAGTCGCGAGTGGCCGGCGACCATTTCAGGGACGCGGCCCGGCAGCAGCACTGCGGGCTCGCACCGGACCTCTTCGGCCAGCATTTCGAGCAGCGCGGCGGGTGTCCGCGGCGCGTATCGTCCGACAACAAAACACGGATCGTTCTTGGGGCGGCCCGCCAGCGGCAGGCCGTGCGCCGGCGCGAGCAGCGCCAGCAGGAGCGCGACAAGGAGGACAGAGACGTGCATGGCTGATGCCGCCTGGACGGGGCGCGCCGCGCTTAAAAGCGCCAGCGGCCGCGCCGCGGAAAGGGTGAAATTGAGGGGAGCTGTGATGAGCCCGCGCGCTCACGTGCCGTCTACCGACAGGCGCGCCGCGGGGACGTGTCATAGCGGGAACGCTGATCCGGCCTAGCCTGTTCCACGTTTAACCTTCAATAAACTCCGTGCCTAAACCTTAACGGCTGCGCCTGGAACCCGCCCGCGCTGCCGGGTCGCGTACCGGCGCGCTGTTTCGCTTACGCCTCCTGCGGGGGTCGCCCGGCCGGCGCGCCGCTCGTACGACGCGCCGTACTCCTGGCTTCCCCACCGCGCCGCGCGCCTGGGCCGCCAAGCCCGCGCATCGGGCTGTCATCTCGTCGGCGCGGCCGACCTGCCGTTTGCGCCATCCCTGACGCCTTGCGCCATTAATCTGCGCTATCACAGACCTAGTGGGCTCAGGGACATCTAATTTCGGTGACATACTGGCTATTTCGCGCACCGCTCCCAACCACCGGCCCGCTCCCCGGGGTGACACGCGCGGCCCTTACCCAGCCAATCAGCGCCCTGCCGATTGCCAATTTTTGCGTCGCCGCCCAACCTACACCGCCATCCACACCGGAACGACCCGCCATGTCGTCGTCCTTCATTCGCGTCGTGCGCAACCTGCGCCGCACCTCCGGCATCCGCGAGGTCATCCACCAGATGAACGGCATCGGCGACATCAAGTACGGCCGCCTCGTCGGCAAGGACAAGTTCGGCAACCGCTTCTACGAGAACACGGACGAGGACGAGATCCACCGTAAGTCGCCCGCCGCGCCCGCTGACCGCAGTCCGCACCCGCTGGGTCATCAACAAGTCGACCGACTACGACGTGTCCCAGCTCGAGCCCGGCTGGCACGGCTGGCTCGGCTACCTGGTCGACACCCCGCCGAACGCGCTCTCGCCCGAGGCCACCTCTGTCCGCGCCTACCCGGCCCCGCTCATCACCAACGGCACCGGCACCACCCGCGCCTACGTGCCCTACTCGACCACCAAGCCCAAGATCACGTCGTGGAGCCCGGCCGTGCGCGAGCGTCTGTAGGCGTCGCATGTCAATACATAACTCATCGGTTTATTCACTGTCGTGCAGTCATTCCTCAATCGAGGCTATCAAAACTATTTTCGTAGCGCCTAGAACTCGGCGCGCTCGCCCGTCGTCTGCAGCGTGTACGCCTTGGCCGCAAGCTCCTCCAGCTGCTCGAGCTCTCCCGAGTTGACGCACATCGACCGGAAGATCGAGTCCTCCTTCTGGAGCAGGTTGTGCGGCTTGTCGTACTCCTTGACCCGGCCCGCGTCGAGCACGAGGATCATGTCGTAGTCGATGATCGACCGCAGCCGGTGCGCGATCGTGATCACCGTCGTCTGCGAGAACTCCTCCCGGATCGTCTCCTGGATCTGCATGTCGGTCGCGTAGTCGATCGACGCCGTGGCCTCGTCCAGCAGGATCACCTTCGGGTTCTTGAGCAGCGACCGCGCGAGGCACATCAGCTGGCGCTGGCCCTGCGACAGGTTGTTGCCGCCCTCCGTCACCGGGCTCTCGAGGTTGTAGAACAGGTTCGTGCGCAGCTTGTGCCGCTCCGTCACGTCCAGCGCCTGCTCCTCGGCCGCGCTCACTGGCATCCGGTGGATCAGGTTCACCCGCAGCAGCGACCGGTACACGTCCTCGTCCGCGTAGTTGTCGAACGGGTCGAGGTTCGTGCGGATCGTGCCCGTGAACAGCGTCGGGTCCTGCGGGATGATCGTCAGGGCCGTCCGCAGGTCTCGCAGACCCAGCTTGGAGATGTCCAGACCGTCGATCACGATCCGGCCCTCCTCGGCCTCCAGGAACCGGAAGAACGCCGACGCGATCGTCGACTTGCCCGCGCCCGTGCGGCCCACAATGCCAATCTTGTTGTTCGGCGGGACGTGGAACGTCACGTTGTTGATCACCTTCGGCAGGTTCGGCGCGTACCGCAGCGACAGGTTCTCCACCATGATCTCGCCGTGCTCCGGCCAGTGCTCCGGCGGCCGGTTCGACGCCACGATCTCCGCCGGCTCCTCCTCGAGGTGCGTGTACTCCTCCACGCGCTCAAGCGAGTTCATGTTAAGCTCGTTCATCGCGTACAGCCACACAAACCACAGCATGCTGTCCGTGAACGTCACCGCGTACGTCAGCGACAAGCCCGCCAGGCCGCTGTCCATCTTGCCCACCGACAGAACCACAAACACGGCCGCAAAGAACGAGACCATGCTGCCGACGGTGTTGATCCGGAAGCTCATCCACCGGTTCGTTGCCCACACCGACCAGAACGGCCGGTTGTTGTCGTCGATCAGCAGCTCGTTCTGCTTTAGAAACTGGTCCTCGTATCCGTACGCGCGGATTGTCGTCACGCCCACGAGTGTCTCACCAAAGTGCTGGTAGATCGGCGACCGCGTGACAGCCTCCATCCGCTTCAGCTCTCGGTTCGTGCTCAGAAACAAGTTCACGATGACGATAAACAGGATGATAATCGACACCGCCGCGATGATGAACACCGGGATGATCAGCACAATCAGCGCGACCACCACCAGCACCGTGTAGAATGAATGCATCATGACCACAAGCACAGGGCCTGTTTCCTGGTCGATTGTCTCCATGTCCTTCGAGAACCGGTTCATGATCCGGCCGATCGGAGTCGCGTCAAAGAACCGCAGTTTCGACCGCAGGATCTTGGTCAGCAGGTTGTCGAACAGCTGGCGCGACGCCTTGATGCAGCCGCTGAAAATCACAAAGCCACGGAAGAAGATGATAGAGCAGTAAACGGCCACCAAGCCCGCGTACACCAGCAGATAGAACTGGTTCGAGTGCCCGGCGTTGACCTGCGCGAAGATGTACTCGCGCGCCGACGCGCGCGCGTCCGCCACCGTCGTCAGCGACGTCACCACCGTCGACGACACTGTGCGAATCGACGCCGTCAGGTGGCCAGCCAGCATCGTGCTGAACACGGCGGCCTCTTCGGACTCGTTGTTCTGAGTAACGCCGCGGGCCCAGTTGCGCACCCAGTATGACTGGCCTGCCGCCAGCGCCTGCACAATCGTGAAGATGCTGATCGCCAGAAGCCAGAACCAGCCGTTGCCGAGCGCACCGAGGTACATGCGGTACACCGACAGCTTGACGTTGCCTGTCGCCTGAGTCTCGATCGCCACCATCTTCTCCTTGGGCTTCTTCTGCGTCGTGTTCTTGCGACGCTCGGCGTCAGTGACCGCGTTCTGCACGGCCACGACAGGAATCTCCTCGATGCCGAGCGGCTCGCCAGCCCCGACGGCCTCGACCGCGCCGAGCGCGGCGTGGATGTCGACCTGCTTGGGCAGGTTCGCCATCGACGCCGACCGCGAAACCGACCGCGAGGCCACCCGCGAGGCCGCCCGCGACGTTGCCATCGACGCCGACTGCTTCAGCAGCTCGTCCTCGCCGAGAATTCCCGAGTCGACAACCTCCTCAGCCGTGCCCTGGATCACGACGGCGCCCTTCTCGAGCACGACCACGTGCGCGGCCGCCGTCAGTGCCAAAGCCACATTGTGCGAAACCAGAATGCATGTGCGGTCCTCCATCATCGGACCGGTGATACAGTTCTCGTAGATCCACAGTGCCGTGTGCGAGTCCACTGCCGACAGGCAGTCGTCCAGAATCAGGTGGCGGGCAGGCGAGAACAGCGCACGCGCGAGCGAGATGCGCTGCTTCTGGCCACCCGACAGAGCGATTCCGCGCTCACCGACCTCGGTCTGGTCGCCGCCCTCGAGGATCTCAAAGTCACGACGAAGACCACACGCGTCCACGACCGACTCGTAGCGCTCGTTGTCATATTCGTTTCCAAACAGGATGTTGTTCTTGACCGTGTCGTTGACCAGCCAGGCCTGCTGCGCGCAGTACGCCACGCATTCGGCCATGCCTGTCTCGCGGTCGACGGGCACGCGTCCGCCGAACGACGTCACACCAGGCAAGTACACGCCGCCCGAAAGCAGCGTCATCTCACCGAGCAGCGCCATCAACAGCGACGTCTTGCCAGAGCCAGTCGAGCCCACAATCAGATTAAGCTCGCCAACCTTAAAGTCGATGCTCAGGTCCCGAAGCTTAAACTCGTTATTGCCCTTGCCGGTCGTCCACGAGAACGATGCGTTCTGGAAACCGATGTGCGGCGTGCTCGGCGTTCTCGCCGCCGGACGCAGCTGGTCGTACTTGGCCGTCTCGACCTCGTTGAAGAATTCCTGGATACGCTCGATCGACGTACGCGACTGCAGAATGTACGTGAACATTTCCGAGAGCTGGTCCAGCGGCGTGCGCATGAGATTGAACAGCGCCAGAGCCGAGAAAGCGATCGGCGTCGTCAACTCGGCGGTCGCGTACGTCGTGTAGTGGCCGAATGTGGCCAGAGTGATCACCATCGGCGCGCCGGACCACATGAACGACGACGCCGACCACAGCTTATACCGGCGGGAAAGCACGCGCAGCTCCTCCTCGCGCGCCTCGGACACGATGTTGTGGAACCGATTCTCCCACGCGAAGAACTTGATGATCTTGATCGAGTTCAGCAGCTCGTTCGTCTTGAGCACGCGCCGGTCAGTGGTCTTCATGAGGTCTGACTGGCACTGGCCGAAGATGTACGCGAAGTAAAAGTGCATCGGCAGGAAACACGTGAAAGCGGCCGCGCCGACGTACGCCGAATTGCCGACCGTCCGGTGCAGCAGGTAGAACGAAAATCCGATCATGACAATGCCGCTGGTCAGGTAGTGCAGGTAGGCGCACAGCTCGGCCACCTTGAACGCATCAACGGCCATCAGGTTGATGATGCCGCCGATGTCGGCCTCCTCGTGCTCGTCCTTCTTGGCAAGCGTGCCGTCAGGCTTGGTCGCAGCGTCTTCCTCAGCCGGCACAAACGCGGCAGCCTTGCGGCGCAGCGCCTTGGCGTACAGCTCGCCAATGACGATCGACTTGATCCGCAGACAGATCTGGCGGCCGTTCCAGAGCGACTGGTTGTCGCCCATGGCGTTCAGCACCGAGCAGCCGAGGATAGAAAACACGTACAGCCATGCCATGCTGCGCGGGACCTCGTCTGGGCGCTCGATGTACTCAAGCACGCGCCGGACAAGGATCGACGGCATGAACGTGAAGATCGAGTGGAACACCGACCACAGCGCACCGATGATCAACTGGTTCTTGAAGTACCGGATCAGACCGATCAGGAACGTCGCATTCTTCAGCTCGCGCCGGAAGCCCTTGAGCACAGTGCGGGCCGTGTCCTCCTCCTTGAGATCCCACACCTCCTCGAGTGTGAGGGGGTTGCGGTAGCCCTTGCGGATGATGGTGTTGGCCCATGAGAACGTCATGACCGACCAGATGCTTGCCTTGGGCTCCCGGTTTGCCGGGAAGCCGTGGCGCGACTCGAGATAGATCGGCTTGGAGCCGATCGGGCTCGTCACGGTCACGATAAACAGCACTGTCGTCAGCGCCGTGTCGAGATACGTCGACAGATCGATCAGCCGCGAGACTGGGTGGAGCAGCGCCGAGCGAGCGCTCAGCAGGGCCGAGCACCAGGCGGCCGCATACAGGAAGAAGAGGTGCAGCCAGACGTAGGACGGCATGAACTGCGACGACCGCGACAGACGCATGTTGGCCAGGAACAGCGTGTACGCCCAGAAGAGCGAGCCCACGATTGCGCGCAGACCGTAGTGCTCCCAGTCCTCACGCGCGGGCGCGTAGACGAGGATGCCGACGATGGCCGCCAAGTGCGACAGCACCTGGATCGCAAGACACGTCTCCTCGACAGCGACACGGAACCGGCTACCACGCGGGTCGACGATGGTCACCTTGTAGTCGTCGACTTCGAGAGTGTCCTTGTGCAGGCTGGCGCGCTCGGCGTCGTCGACGGTCATGTCGCGGGCGTCGGTCGTCGCCAGCCGGTAGATCTGGTAGTCGTCATCGTCGTCGTCGTTAAGGAGCGCGGCCGCCGCCGCGTCAGGGTCCTCGTCGAGCAAAGCCGGGCCGGCCGAGAGCGGGTTGAAATCGTCGTCCTGGTCGAGAGCGATGTAACCGCGGTAGCGACCCCACCACTTGGCGATCGTATCGGAAAAGAGGATCGCGGACGAGATCGCGATGACGGACAGAGGAAGAAACACCCGAAGGTACCTGGCCGTTAGCAGAGAGCCGAAAGGGGGGGAGGACGCGGCCGCGTACGCGCGAGCCGGCGGGCTGGGTCGCGGATCCAGGACCATGGACGCGGCACCGCCGATGGGCGGCTGGCACGCGATCTGCGCCGCGCAGAACATACGCTCCTGAGCGCGCCCGGACAGGAAGGTGCGGCACAGGGGCCCGGTGGTCTGGACACGCTGCTTGGCGGCCCAGCGGTGTGGCACGACCGCACCCGGTCCATTGGACCCCACCCGGCCGCCGCCGCACCGCCCGTCCCGCGCCGGCCATGTCCGCGCCCACCCGCACGGCCGCGTGCGACCGCGTCCGGCAGACTGACACTCACCTCTGACGAGCGCACACGCTCAGGTCGTCGAGGTCCCAGAGCGGTGCAGGGCACTCGAAGAAAGCCATTGCAGTCTCAGCACGGTAGAACGCGAGGTTACACAAGAGTCGCGAGTCGAACCAACAGACCGTCTATCAAACAGTGTCTCGAACCTTAACCCGATTGCCAACAAACCGCGGCTGGCTGTCCGCTGACTTTGTACGCGGCTGGAGGTGACTATGGCCGACGGATACGCCTGAACGCTGGCTGGGGTCGGGTTCGGCGCCCATATAAACCGCCGCGAGAGGCGTTGACCGCCCCGACCGCCAGCGTCCACGACGCTCCCGAGAGTCACTAGTGTACGTAACTATCGCGTAGCGCACTGATAGAGAGTCTGCAGAAACTCTAAATCGAAGGCCCAACGCCCGCAGAACAGCTGCGTCTGCCTATCGCAGCAGACGCTGGAGGCGATTCCCGGCAACCATCGGCCACGACCCAACCGACGGAAGGTCCTATTCGGGCGTGGCGGCGGCCGGCGTCTGCGGGCGGCAGCGCGTGCGCAGCCGGCCAGTGGCCAGGGCCGGCGGCTGTCCACGCTCGCGCTGGCTACGCTAGCTCGACGCGCAGACACGGCCGAGCGCGCACGGAGCCGACCAGGCTGGCCGATAACACTGGCGCGACAGACCAGTGCTGGCGCGGGCCCCCGCCTAGTGGACGTAGTGGGCGGCAGTGGCCGACCGCTGGGTCCAGAGGCCCGATTGCGCGGGGGCCCCGCTGGGCGTGGCGGACCACGGCGAGGCCGCGGCAGACGCCGTACGGGCCGTGCGGTGCTGATTGGTCGCCCCGGGGCCGATGCCAGCCATGCAGCCCGGCAGCTGCCAGCCGGCCGCTGCCCAGCCGGCGCTGGCCGGGCACTGCATCCGTAGCGAGCCCGAGGGCGGCCGTCTGTGGCGTAGATGCAGTCCCACCACCGCCACCACTGACTCGGCGTGGCAGCCATCCGGCAGACGGCAGCCGCAGACAGGAGGGCACGGAGCGTGCCGGCGTCTGGGAGCGCCAGCAGCAGGCCTACGGCGGGCCGCGGGCGGTCCTGCGCGGCCGTCGCGGCGGCCGGCGTCCGTCGCGGCCGTAGATCGCCCGCGAACACGGCCAAGCCCACCCGGCCCGCCAATTACGCCTGGCGCAATGGTCAGTCGACCGCGCACGGCCACTATTCGTGGGCCCGGCGTTAGAACCGTGTTATCGCTATCGGCGTGCACGATACCACTGCGGCGTTATGCCGTACACGACCGCGGTCGGTCTCAGGTTCCCAAAGGAAACGCCGAGCGGGTGGCCGAGGACTGCTCTGGTAGAGTCGCAGCGGGACGGGAGTGCGGACGGGCGGCGCTAACCAGAGCCGTGGTTACCGGGCCTTAGCGCCAAGCTAAGGGCATTTGTAGCGCGCGATTCTAGCAAGTATGAACGATAAGACTAGCCTCCAGGTCCAAGAGGTCGGTTACCAGACGAGCGCGGTTACCTTCGGCGGGCGCCGGGTAAGGCGCGGCAAGGGCGCGTGAGTCGTGGCCAGCCGCGCATCCGCCGGCCACGTCACGGGCAACGGCGATGGCACGGGCGAACGGTCCGCCACGGCGGGAGCGTGCAGGCGCGCCGCAGGGCGTGCGGCGCGCGGCGCGTGACCGGCGCCGCACGCTGTGCGGCTCGTCCCCTTTATTTAATAGATACAGCGCCGCGGCAGGGCCGCCGGCGGCTCGCGGCGCGCGCGCCCGAGCTAAGGATAGTCCGGCTACGTCCGCGAGTGTGTGCTGCTCTCGTAGCTCATGCGGCCGTCGCCCAGCGCCGAGTGGTTCGTGCCCGAGTGGTTGCCCGACCGCGACATGCTCCGCGAGCCGCCGCCGGTCATGAACGGCATCTGCGGCACCGGCGACATCTGGCCCAGGCTCCCGCCCGAGAGGTCCGGGTTGGCGCTGCCGGCCGAGTAGCCCAGCGCCTGCGCGTTCGTGTTGGAGTTGGTCGTCGTGTTGGTCGCGCTCGTGTTGGCCGTCGTGTTGGCCGTCGACGTCGACGTGTTGGCCTTGCCGTCCTTCTGCGGCGGGTCCGTGAACCGCTTGATGTCCTCGTACCACCGCAGCATGTTCTCGTACGAGTCCGCGCGGAACATCCAGCTGTGGCCCCGGTGGAACTGGCCGGACTGCTTGCCCTTCATCAGGAACTTGTACGACTGCGACTTTGCGTCCGAGTGCTCGGCCAGGTGGCAGTCCTGCAGCAGCAGCGACATCACCGGCGTCAGGTCGTTCTTGCGGTCCGGCGACTTGAACTCATGCAGGTGCGACGGCGTCAGCACGTACCACGCCGACGTGTACGACTTGAGGTACTTCGTGCGGCGCTCGAGCGGGCCGGCGCGCACCGGCAGCGTGGCCGGGTCGTCGCGGCCGGGGTAGACGATCTGCTCGAGCTTGCGGATCGGCACGGACGGGTCGATGAAGTTCGGGTCGCGCGTCACAAAGTCCAGCCACTCCTTCGACGGCGGCAGGTTCACCGTGTTGTTCTGCAGCCGCGCCGAGAAGTCGAGCGTGTCCTGGCCCTCGCGCGTCAGGAAGCCGCAGTACAGCGCGTACGCCTGCTGGATCTCCTTGACGACGATCTCCTCGAGCGCCTGGCCCGACGACTGGATGTTGATGTACGCCTGGTGCAGGTAGTTCTCCTCCTCGACCTGGTGGCGCAGCTGGCGCTCGACCGCCAGCTTGACGATGTACGGGTCGTACTTGCCCGTCACCAGGTGCGGGTTGACCGCCATCGCGTTCAGCGCCTCGGTCAGGATCGACACCTGCTTCTTGGTCGAGTCCTGCTCCTTGACGACGTTGTTCTTGAAGTCCCCGGCCAGGCCCTTGATCTCCTTGATCTTGAACGACAGGTCCCGGCGCAGGTCCTCCAGCCGCGGCACGATGCCCTCGAGGATCTGCTTGGCCGTGTCGGCCGCGTGCAGCGACGCCTGCTTGTGGTAGTCGCGCATGATCGCGCTCGTGTCCTGGATGCCGCCGTGGCGCATGAACGTGTCGCCCGACTCGCGGAACGGCACGGCGATGACCGTGCTGCCGAGCTTGTAGAACATGCGCGACCGAGTGTCCTGTTCGGAGGCTGCCTCCTTGAAGTATGCGATGATCTCCTTGAGCACCTTGCGCCACGCCGAGAACCGGTGCGAGAGCACCTCGGTCGGGTACCCGTTCACCGGCACCGGCGTGTAGAACGCCGAGAACATGTCCTCGCCGTTGGTGCCTGCCCGGCGCGGCCCCGAGTGCCCGCTGCCCGTCGACACGTTGCCGGCGGCGGGCGCGGCCGCGTACCCGGCCTGCAGGTTCATCTGGCTCAGCTGGTTGTTGATCTGGCCGACCCCGCTTTGGCTGTTGATCGGGCTCATCTGGGGGCTGCCGCCGAGCGGCCCGACCGGCACGAGCTGGCCGGCCTGGTTGTACTGGTACTGCTGGCCGACGCCCAGCTGGCCGACGGGCACGATCTGGACCATCTGGCCCATCTGGTTGACGCCAATCTGGCCGACGCCGGCGATCGGCACGCCGAGCGGCGTGCCGGCGACGGCGACCTGCCCGGGCGAGCCGCCGGCCAATTGCCCGGCGGCGCCGGCGCCGGCGGGGCCGACGGCGGCGGCGCCGTCGTAGTACCCGTTGTGGAGCGACCCGTTAGACGTGTCCTGGCTGAACCGGACGACCTGGGTGTCGTCGACGCCGTCGTCGGCCTCGGCCGCGCTGCTGGCGTCGCTGTCCCGGCTCGACCGGTCTTCGGTCACGGCCGCAAGGCCGTTGCCCAGCGGCGAGTGGTCGGCGCTCAGCCGCTTGCTGCTGTCCAGCCCGATGCTGCCGTTCGACGGCAGCCGGTGCAGGCCGCCGTAGTAGCCGTGGCCGTGTTCGTTCACCGACGACGACCGCGACGGCGGCACCGTGCCCCCGCCGCGGCCCAGCTGCGGGTACGGGCTCGCGCCCGCGTACCCGGCCGACCCCGACCCCGCTGTCACCGGCGGCGACGTGTGCCGGACCGACGCCGCCCGCTGCGAGGCGTTGTCGTATCCCATCCTGGCGGCCCTGTCTCCGTCCTGCCCGCCACCGATCGCGCGATCTGCCGCTGCACGGCGCGCGCGCGGCCTGCGGGCCTTTGCTGCGGCTCGTCCGCTCCGGCGCCGGCGCTATCCGCTGCCGGGGCGCTCGCGTTGCTCGTCCTGCGGCGGTGCCGCTGGATCGTCCGCGCTGCTGCGCGGTTGCCTGCCCGTCAGCCGCCGTCCACGCTCGCCGGGGCCGGCAGCCGGCCGCCGGCTGGCCGGGGCCAGGCCCCGGCCGCCACGCCCGCCGCCGCCGCCGTTCGCCGTCGTGCCTACCTCGAGTCCGGGTCAAGCCCAGCGATCGCTCAGTCGCTGTACCGGCCGTCGTACGTTCTCGCGCGGCCTCGCGCTGCCTGCTGCTCGCTCAAATTGCCCGAAATTGGCCCCGGACACAGCTGCTGGCTCCCCGTCTGCCTGCTTGGAGAGGGAAGGTGGATTTCGAAATTATTGGACTATGTAAAATGTAAATACGACCAAAATTGAAGATGGTGATGGCGGTGAGGCGCACCGTCAACAGAACAGGCCCGAGAACAACGAACAGATCGGGCGATTGGGCTGGAGACTACTCCCGGCTCCCTGCAGATCGGCGGCACGGGCTGGGGGGGCAGCCGGGCTGCGCGCGGATGACGCAGGCCTGGATGGCAGATGACTTTGGGCGTTGGCAGGCGGACCGGTGGCGGTGCAGGCCGCGGCGACTGAGACACGTAGGCCAAGCTGGCGGCGACGCGCAGCGCGTACGATGGCGTGGGCGGCGCCGGGCTGAGGCAAGCCGGCGCCGGGTGGGCAGCCGGCCACCAGGGGCGGCCCTACGAGACAGCGGCTGCGCCAGGCCGTGGCGTGGCCGGGGGTACGCGTGTCCTGCTGCGGCGACTACAGCGCTAGAGCGGGAAGCGGGCGTGGCGGGCTACGGGGCGGTGCGGGGCGGTGCGGCAGTGCAGGGGCGGTGCAGCGGTGCGGCTCACGGGGTCATGCGGCGCGGGGCGGTGCGGCCGGCGTGGCCCGTGCGGCTCGTGCGGCTCGTGCGGCTCGCCCCGCGCCGCTGCCCGCGCTGCGCAGGCACCCAGGGAAAAGCAGACTCGGCGCTCGCGCGCTCATCCATTCTCTAGAGCTGGTTCTCCAGCGCGTGCGACGCCTTCAGGGCAGTCATCTTGGCAATGACGTCGTCCAGCGCGATCATCTCGCCCTTGGACTGCTGGTTCTTGTCGTCGCGGTTGCGCACGTTCACCGCGCGCGCGTTCAGCTCCTGCTCGCCCACGATCAGGATGAAGTTGTACTGCTGCAGCTGGCCCGTGCGGACCTTCTTCTGCAGCGTGTTGCCCGAGCAGTCGGCGTCCGCGTACAGGCCGGCCGCAAACAGCGCCGCGCGGACCTCCTCGGCGTACTCAAAGTACTTGACGCCGACCGGCACGACCAGCACCTGGCGCGGCGACAGCCAGAACGGCCACTTGCCGGCAAAGTGCTCGATCAGGATCGCGGTCATGCGCTCGACCGAGCCGAGGATCGCGCGGTGGATCATCACCGGGCGCGCGTACGACGTCGTGTTGGCGTCCTTGGTGTCGTCCGTCGGCGTCGCGTACTGCAGGTCGAACCGCTGCGGCAGCTGGAAGTCGAGCTGAATCGTGGCGCACTGGTGCGACCGGCGCAGCGCGTCCGAGATCTCGATGTCGATCTTGGGGCCGTAGAACGCGCCGTCGCCGGGGTTGAGCTCCCACGAGCCGAACGCGTCGAGCGCGTCCGACAGCGTCTTCTCGGCGTTGTCCCACGTCGAGACCTCGCCGAGGAACTTCTCGGGCCGGGTCGACAGCTTGAGCTTGAAGTCGAACCCGAACACGCCGTAGACGCTCTTGAGGAAGTCGAACAGCGCCGAGATCTCGTCGCCGATCTGGTCCTCCGTGCAGAAAATGTGCGTGTCGTCCTGCTGGAACCGGCGCACACGCGTCAGACCCGACAGCGCGCCGGACGCCTCGTTACGGTGCAGGACGCCAAAGTCGGCCACTCTCCACGGCAGCTCGCGGTACGAGCGGTCGCGCGACTTGAACAGCAGACAGTGCGACGGGCAGTTCATCGGCTTGAGCGCGAACGTCTCCTTCTCGACGTTGATCGAGAACATGTCGTCCTTGTAGTGCGCCCAGTGGCCGGACGTCTCCCACAGCTTGGCGTTGAACATGTTGGGCGTGATGACCTCGTCGTAGCCGCGCTTGCGGTACTCGGCCCGCAGGAACTCGATCAGCGTGTTGTAGATGCGCGTGCCGTGCGGCAGCCAGAACGCCGAGCCCGGCGACAGCTCGTGGAAGAAGAACAGCTCCTGGTCGCGGCCGATCTTGCGGTGGTCGCGCTTGGACGCCTCCTCGATGAACTTGAGGTGCTCGGCCATCTGCTTCGTGTCCGGGAACGACACGCCGTAGATGCGCTGCAGCGAGTCGTTGGCCGCGTCGCCGAGGAAGTACGACGCCGAGTTCTTCATGACCTTCATGGCCTTGATCCGGCCCGTGTTGGGCACGTGCGGGCCGACGCACAGGTCGATCAGCGGGCCGCAGCGGTAGACGGTGGTCGACGTGCCGTCGGGGATCTTGGAGTTGATGATCGTCTGCTTGTACTTGTTGTGGCTGAACATCTTGAGCAGGTTCTCCTTGGTCACCACCAGCCGCTCGAACGGCTGCTTCTCCTTGATCGCGCTCTTGCAGATCGTCTCGAGCGCGGCGTAGTCCGTCTGCGACACGGCGCGGTCCTGGATCGCCATCTCGTAGAAGAAGCCCTCGTCCGTGGGCGGGCCGATGCACAGGTGGCACCCGTAGTGCCGCTCGGACGCCTCGCCGAGGACGTGCGCGGACGAGTGCCAGAACACGCGCTTGCCCTCGGCCGACTCGAAGTCGAAGAACTCGAGCGTGGCGTCGCCCTCGAACGGCCGCTCGAGGTCCCACAGCTGCTCGTTGACCTTGGAGATCACGGTGCGCTCGGCGAGCGACTTGGCGATGTCGCGCGCGATCGCCATCGGCGTCGTCTCCCACGCCGTGCCGGCCTTGGTCGAGCCGTCCTTGAGCGTGATCGTGATCGGCACGCGCGGTTTGCCTGCGTCAGCCGCGTTGCCGGCCTACTTACTGGCGATCTCGGCGTCGTACTCCTTCTTGAGCTCCTCGAAGAGCGCGATGCGGTGCGGGATGAACGCGGGCACGGGGCTGATCTGGCTGTCAGCGCGCTCGCGAGCCACTCACCTCCAGCGGGCTGCCGCCGGCCGTGGTCGCGGCCTTGTCCTTCTTGGCCTTGGGCTCCTTGGGCTTCTTGGCCTTGTCGGCGACGGGCGCCGCGGCCGCGGCCGCGGGCGCCGCGTCAATTGACGCCGCCTCCAGCTTCTCGACGATATCCTTGACAGGCTCGGCCATGTTGCAGTGTTCCCGGTAGCGTGTAATCAGTCTGTGGTTGGGCTGCTCGATCGCGGCGGCGACTGAAAAATTTGAGATTTGAGTCACGATAGCCGGGTAACCAACTGTTAGTCACGGCGCGTCTCCGCGGCGGGCGGCCCGCGCCGCGTCCGGCCGCCTGCAGTGTCTGTGCGCGCCGCCAGGCTATACTATGTACATCTATCAGCCGCATGCCGTGCGGCGCGCCGGCCCGCCGGCTGTTCCGCGGCCGTGCAGCCCCGCTGCCGCAGACGCGCCTCGGCGGGGTCGCCCCGGGCCCGCAGGCGTCCAGCGGCCACAAGCCTCTGCGGCGGCGCGACGAGGGCGCGGCCCGGCGGCGGCGGCCCGCGCGTCCATATAGCCGCATATAGCCGCATATAGCCGCATGCAGTCGCACTCAACAGCATACAGCCGCCGCGCCGCTCGCGCTCCCGCGCCGCTGCCAGCCAAGCCACCGGCCGCGCCTCGCCCGCGGCGGTTCCGACGTCGCACGAGCAGCGCAGCGAGCCGCACGCCGTGCGGCGCGTGCCCTACCGCTTCCGCCCAAACCGGATCTTGTCCGGCACCAGCTTGACCCCCTGCAGCCGCTCGCCCAGCTCAACAAAGTCTGCGTCCAGCTCGGGCACGCCCGCGCCCTCGTCCGAGTCGTCCGTGGCCACCGGCGGCCGGGGCCGCCGCCGCCGCGGGCTCGCGGCCTCGGCCGGCGTGGCGTCGTCGTCCGGCCGCCCGCGCCGCGGCGTCCCCAACAACGACGTCTGGCCCCGTCGCAGACCGTGGTTCACCACCCCAAACATGTACTCGCGCGGGAAGCAGTGCTTGTCGATCAGATGGCGCCGCCGCTTGCCGCTGTCGGCACAGACCTTGTCGCAGCCGTCGACAAAGCACGCGTAGATCTTGTCGCCGCGCTCGCGCCGGACCTCGGCAATCGGATCGTGGTGCTCGGTGATGTGTAGCTCCAGGATGCGTTCAGACGGAAACACGCGTGCGCACGAGTGGCAGTGCATCTCGTGCTGCTGCCGGTAGTGGGCCTCGAACGCGCCCAGGCTGTAGAAGGTCGTGGGCTGGCGCACACAGCGCGGCGGCAGCGAGCACGTCATGACGGGCTGTGCCGGCCGGGCCGGTCGTGCCGGCCGCGCGGCCTTGGTCGGCTCAGCCCGCTCAGCCGGCCCGTCCGAATCGCTGGTCGAGCCGTCGTCGGCCAGCGAGCGCTTGTGTGCGCTCATGGTCTGTGGGTTAGTTCGAGTCCACGCCGAAATCAGACTGCCAAAGCGGATAGTCAAATGCGTCTGCGGCGCTCCCCACAGCAATAGTTTTTTCGCCCACACAATTTGCCGGCAACAGCCCCGCAACGACCGGCCAGACGCCTGCAGAGCTCGGGACGCCGTTGATTGATTGAAGCGTGGTATGCGTATGCGTGTCCGACTGAGCGAACGACGGTGGCTGGATGATGCGGTGAGGATTACGCAAACCGACGCAAGTTCCTGAATTGCTCCGGCTCGTCTGTGACAGGTACGTGCGAGACGAGGGCGGCGGGGGGCGGCTGCGGCCGGGCTGGCGGCCGTCCGGAGCCCGGCCGGGCGGCGGCGGGGCGGCCGCAGCCGCAGATCGAGCCGTGCTGACCGCAGACATCAAACTCGCCATGGAGCCCAGGGCAGCTGCGCCCGCGGCAGTGGCTGCCAGCCGTGAGATCGCCGGCTTCAAGGCCGCGGTCGACCGCGCGCTGCGCGAGAAGGGCTCGAGCCACCCGGACGTGGCCGCGACGATCGCGCAGTTCCGCGAGGCCGTCGAGGGCGCGCTTTTCGACGACATCGTGGCCGCGCGCCAGGCCAACCTCGAGGAATCGCTGTGGCTGTACGCGCACTACGCCGTGATCCGGTACTTTCGGCGCAAGATCGCCAAGATGGAGGGCAGCGCCAAGACGCGGCCGGTGGAGGCGCGCAAGCTGCAGGACAAGTTCGTGCGGTTCATCAAGGACACGAGCGCGTTCTACCTGCGGTACATCCAGCACCTGGCGTCGTACTTCCAGCTGCGCGAGCTCGAGCCGGTGCTGAGCCGGTTCCGGCTGCAGTTCGCCGTGTACTCGGGCGTGGCGGCGCCGGCGCAGGCGACGCCGGCCGTGCGGGACGCGATTCTGCGCTCGTGCAGCCAGACGCTCGGCTACCTGGGCGACATGTCGCGCTACCGCGAGGCGCACAGCCTGGCGCCGGGCGCGCGCGACTGGAGCGCCGCGTTCGAGCGGTACATGCTGGCCCGGCAGCTCGTGCCCGGCGTCGGCACGCCGTACAACCAGATCGGCGTGATGCTGACCGCGGACGACATCGGCCTGGCCTCGACGTGCTTCTTCTTCCGCGGCGCGACCGTGCGCGAGCCGTACCCCGACGCCATGAAGAACCTGGCGCTGGCGTTCAAGAAGCTCGGCCTGGCCCGCCGCCAGGACGACTTTGACGACGACGCCGCGTCCGAGGCCGCGCTGGTCGCCCGCATGACCCACCAGTTCCTGCAGCTGCACTCGATCGCGTTTGCCGAGTGCGACGACGAGCCGCGCGGCCGCGCGCGCGACCTCGAGATCTCGCGCTGGGCCACGCTCCAGCTGGACGTGCTCAACCAGCTGCGGCTGCTGCTCAGCGACCGCGGCCTCGGCGCGGACGTCCTGCGCCAGATGACCGTCATCAACATCGCGGCGCACCATGTGGCCGCACGCCGCGGGCCGGGCCTGCACACGCAGCTCCTGCTCGGCTTCAACGTGGCCACCGTGTCGTGTCTGCTCAGGCTGCTGGCCGAGCAGCTCGACGACGTCGTCTTCGACGCGCCCGAGTCCATTGCCCGCGCCCGCCAGCTCAACGCGATCGGCCGCCACCTGCTCCAGCCCCTCCGGCTGTACTCGACCTGGATCGTCAAGCACATCCGCTCGCTGACCGCCGACGCCGACGACGGCTACGACCTCTCCATGGCCGTCTCGGACATGTGGCTCGACTACTCGGCCACGGTCTCGACTCTCTACGCGTGGTTCCCGGACCTGCCCAACGAGCAGCCCGAGGTCCTGCTCGACGAGGACGTGGACAACACCGGCTTCCAGCCGCTCGACGGCGCGTACCAGGGCGTGCGCGCCAAGGCCGAGACCTTCACGCTGCTCGAGATCGACAAGTTCACGAGCCATCTGCACCCGAACGCCGAGGTCCTCGTGCGCGTGAACGACCTGCTGCTCGACGCCCAGCGGCTCGTCAACACCGAGAACGTGCCGCTGGCGCTCGGCGGGCGCAAGCTCAAGTACACGCCACGACCGACGGCGCCGACCGCAGCGACGCCTGCTGCCCCACGCGCGTTCCGCGCGCCCGTGCCCGTGCTCGACGCCGAGCCCTCGGCCATGGCCAGCATGGTCAGCAACATGGTCGACTCCCTGGTCGGGCCCGAGCACTCGTCCCAGGCCAAGCCCGCGAACGGTAAGAGGGTGCTTGCCGATGTGCCCATCAACCAAGAGCGCAAGCCGAGCCCCGCTGAAGAACCGAAAGAAGAGATCCTGTTTGTGGGCCGCAACTCGCGCCGGCCGAGCGCCAAGCCGGCCGACGCGCCGGCCGTGATCGAGCTCGATCCCGCGACGAGCTCGCCGGCGACGCCGGCCATGCCCGCCTTCGACGGCTGGACCGACCGCCCGGCGCCGTCGCCGGACACAGCCGCGTTCACCGGCCGGCTCGTCACCCAGCGCGCCTCGCCCGAGTTCTACAGCCCGGACATCGGTGCCATCACCAACATCTTCAACGAGACGTCGCTGTACGCCGGCGGCGACCAGCCGTTTCGGCCGTTTGCCAAGTCGACGCCGTCGCCGGACTTTTCCGGCCGCGCGTCCGACCGCTTTCCGCCCTACGACCCGCTGCTGCGGCCTGACCCGGCGTTCTACCGCGCGTACGAGCCGCCGGCGACGTCCAAGTACGCCAGCTTCTCGAACGACGGCTTTGTGCCGCACACACAAGCGGCAGCGGTGCAGGCCGACTGGCGATCTGTCGCGCCGACGCAGCCGCCGGCCTACGGGCAACCCCGGCCGATGCCTGGCCCGTGGGCGACGGCCGGCTTGCAGAGCCAGCGGCTGCCACCACCGCCTGGGCTGGCAGACTTTGCCGCCGCCGGCCCGAGCCCGGTCGGCGCGCACTGGGGCCACGCAGACACGGCTCCGGCAGCGACGTACAAGCCCAATTGAGCGCTTGCCGCCGTCCCTCTTCTCCTTCTAGCCGCTCGCCGACCGCCTCCGGCCGCTCGCTGACCACCGTCGGCCGCCCGCGCAGCTCCGTGCGGCCCTTGCTTTGCCCGCCCCGCTCCGGCACTGGCGTCCGTCATATCTTTTATCGTGGAACAAAACGGATGCAGAACAGCGACTGTTGAGAGCCTCTGCTGGATGCAAGTGTATTTGGTAAATACAGATACATATGTTACAATAGAGTACAAGAATTGCCAGGATCAGGTTGAAATGAAAATGATTACTAAACTGTGACACCACCCAGTCCAGCTATTGTCTCCTTAGGCAACGTACTCCTTCTTGGGGTACGGGTAGGCCGGGCCCGGCAGCTGGACAGTCCAAGACGCGAGCCAGTGGCCGCGGGCGACGGCCGCGGCCAGCGACTCGCCCAGGACAAGGCCGGCCAGGAAGCCGCCGGCGAACGAGTCGCCGGCGCCGTTGGTGTCCTCCACCTTGTCGGCCGCGACCGGGATGATCGGGAAGACCTCGGTCGAGAGCACGCCGGTGGCGTCGGCCTTGACGACGATCGTCGAGTCCGTGCCCTGGGTGATGATGACGTGGCGCGGGCGCGCGGCGTTGGCCTTGGGCAGCACCGCGATCTTCTTGGCGATCTCGGCGATGTCCGTGGTCTCGTAGCCGTGCGACTCGGCGAACGCGAGCGCCTCGGACTCGTTGCCGATGAGGTAGTCCCAGTAGGGCGACACGCTGTCCATGGCGTCCTTGAAGAACTGCGACAGGAACGGCGCCGAAAGGTTCATCGAGAAGATCTTGTCGTTGGCCGCGGCGTGCTCGCCGAGAGCAAGGATCGCGGGCACGCACACCGTCAGGTGGAAGCCGCCGACGTAGTACGCCTTGGCGCCCTCAACGAACTTCCACACCTCGGGGCTCTTGAGGTGCTCGAGCTTGTAGTTGTTGGCCGCCGACAGGTCGGTGACCATCGACCGGTTCTGGCCGGTCACGACGACGGCGCACTTGCCGGTCGGCGTGGTGGGGTCGATCAGGTACTCGGAACGGACGCCCTCGCGGCCGTTAGCCTCGGCGAGCAGCTTGCCGAACTTGTCGTCGCCGACACAGCCGCAGTAGACGACCGAGTCCGCCGGCAGGAAGTACTGCGCGCCACGGGCCGAGTTCTGCGCGGCACCGCCGGCCAGGAACGACGCCTTGTAGGTCTCGACCATCTCCTCGTAGATGCCCATGTGCTTGGGCTCGGCGAGAATGGCGTCGTTGGCCTTAATCTCGTACTTGTCGAGAACCGACGTGGGCCTGGGAGGTCAGCAGGTCCAGTGCAGAGCAGCAGCCTTTGCGGGGGCCGTTCGGCAGCCGCGTGTTCTCGCCAGCCGCAGCAGCACTGTCGGGGGAGTTGCTCCAGCAGGCAGCACTCCTCACGGAGTCGCCGCCGGAGACCGCCGAAACAGGCCCACCGCGACCACTGCGTAGAAGGTCTGCCCTGCAGCCTGCCGCAGGGCGGCCTGGCTGTTGCGACTGTCGCGCGCCGCCGTCACTTACGTCGTCGCCATCATGTCTGCGCGTCAGTTCTGATCATCATCCGCTCGGCCGATCGCCCAGTCCATCCGCCCGCGCCCGTTCTTACCGAGAAGGGGGTTGCCCAGAACCAGCAGAGGGTAAGACATCGTTGCAGTATCAATTGACCGGGTTCCTTGGTTATCGTTGGATAGTCGGACAAGCAGAAGCTATCAAGCGGCGACCTGGGCGGTTAGTTGGGCGGAAGCCCTAACTTAGGGTTGTGGCCCATATAAGGCGCGAAATTTTTTTCGTCTCTTTGTTGTCCACCACGCGCGCCATCTTGTTTGCGACGTGTGTGCACCGGCTCTCGCCGGCGGCTCGTTCGCAACCGATCAAGTGTCTGACTAGTGCTTGGGGCGGCGGTCTGTCCCTTGGGCAAGTCTACGGCACGCCATCTATGCTCGTTCAAATGATGAATTTGTTTTTTGAATTTCTTCACCTGAATCTTCATGTGGAATAAATACAATCGAGCTTTTTAATTCTGACACACGAATGCATGGATGGCAGTAGTCTCGGTTGCGTGTGCGTGTAGTGGATGAGTTGTCCGTGGAGGCGGTGTCTAGCGGTTGGCGGGCTTGTCGTGGCCACTGCTGTGTCAGGGCCGCGGCCGTAGCCGCAAGCCACTTCGCAGCCACTGCCACCGCTGCAGCTGCGCCTCAGGTCGTGTCGGCGCTGTTCAGGTCGTTGTTGATCGTGTACGACATGCGCTCGCCCAGGTTCTCGCGTTCGCGCGTCCGCTCGCGCGCGCGCAGCACGTCGCGGCCCAAAATCATAATGCGGTGGCCGGCGCCGCCCTCGGCCAGAAACAGCACGGCTCCTGCGCAGAGCAGCAGGCCGCCGTTGAGCAGGGCCATGATGATAAACGGCGCGCCCTTGGACACGTCCGAGGCCCAGCCGCCGACCTTGGTCAGCAGCAGGATGCCGGCCGCGCCCGTGACCGAGTAGACGCCGGCGATAGAGCCCGAGTAGTCGGTCTTGCGCTCGGTGCACAGCGACAGCGAGCACACGATCGCGCCGATCTGCGCCACACCGATCAGCGACGCCCACAGATACGCGATGGACGCGCGCGGGTCGGCCATCAGGCCAAACGCACCAAAGCCGATGACGCCGATGAGCGCTGAGTACGCCAGCGAGGCCGGCTTGCCGAAGCGGTCGCACGCGTAGCCCCAGAGCGGCGCCGAAAACAGGGCCACGGTCTCGGCGACGCCGGTCAGGATCGCCGAGAGGATGTAGGCCTCGCGGCAGCCGGTCTTGACGTCAAGCGGGTCGGTCGCGATGCGGCAGATGCCCTCGTTGTAGAAGAACTGGTTGATGAAGAGCGGGATGAAGAGCGAGACCGCGACCGAGGCCGCGCGCGCGATCAGGCCGCCCGAGTAGGCCAGGAACAGACGCGGCTCGCGCGCGGCCGTGAAGCCGCGCACGAGCAGCCGCAGGTACGAGTTCTCCTTCTCGAGATACCGCCGGGCGACGTCGTCCGGGACCGAGTCCTCGAAGCCGAGCCGGGTGCTCTCGTCGTCGCCGTCCTGGGGCACGAGCGCGCTGTGGCGACGCGCGTAGCGTATCGAGCGGATCCAGGCCGTGATGCTCCTGTTGTCGTCGCTCTTGAGGCCCGCGTACAGCACGCCACCCACGCAAATGGCCACGCAGCCGACGATGTAGAACGAGCCGCGCAGGGCCGCCTCGGGCGACATGCCGTAGCGCTGCTCGAGCCGGGTCGGGATCGGCAGGAAGACGACGACGGCAAAGACGGCGCCGAGACCGGTGCAGAGCCCGACCAGGCCCGACAGCCGGCCGTTACGCGGCGGCACCTGCCGCGGCCGTGGCAGCGGCGGCACCACCGGCGCGACGGCCTCGGCCGCCTGCGCGATGTACCACTCCTCAGACTCCGCCGTCAGCTCGACCGGCGTCTCCGGCTCGGCCGTGGCCGGCTTGCGGTACAGCTCAAACCGCGAGACCTCCGACAGCAGCGCGGTGACCATGGCTGCCGTCGCCGAGCCGCCAAACGCGAACATGATCCGCAGAATGACCAGGTCCGGGTACACGTTTCCGGCCTGTACGAACGTGAAGAGCGCCAGGCCGACGAGCACGTACGCCACTGAGCACACCGTGCGTGTGCCGATCTTGTCGCTCAGCGTGCCCCACAGCGGGCACATCACGACCGACACGAGCTCGTCGATGAAACCGAGCGTCCCGACGTAGTCGCCCTGCGGTCAGCGCGCCCGCGCACGCACTCACGATGTTGTCCTTGAGCCGGAGCAGGACCGTGATCACGAACGACTGCATCGCGTTCAAGAACACCAGGAACGCGATCGAGCAGAAGCACGACAGCAGATACGTCGCCACGTTGAGAATCGTCGGCTGCGAGCTGTCGGTCGCCCGTAGGCTGCGCCCGGGCCGCGCGCGCAGCCAGTTGAGGTGCTCAAAGATTCCGGCGACCATGTCGTGCGTCCCTCCGTGGCTGCGGGTCAGTGGCTCCCGCGGCCGCACGTACCTGGTCGACCGTTTGAGCCAGTCCGGTCGTCGTGGGGGCAGTAGGGAGAGAGTGGGAGCGGCGGCCGGCGCTGGTGGATGGGTCAGATACGCACGACATCTGATAATGGGTGATGGTACCACCGCCCAAAGGGGAAGCTGTAATCTAATCAGATCGATCTAGACGGCAGGGCAATATACATTTCTATGGACAGGTCGGCCGCGGTCCGGCTAGCCCGGACGCTACGGCGACGGGCGGCGTCGGCGAGGCCGTTGCGCGCCGAATGTGGGCACTTGTCGTCAGACCAGTGCGGGCCGCGCAAGCTGACGGCGTAGCGCGAGGCGCAGGGTGGTGCGGCGCGGCGGTGCACGGCGGGTTGTGATCCGTGATCCGTGACCCGCACTGCATACGGCCGCCATATAGCCGCATCGCCGCAGCAGCCCGACGGTCGCCGGCAGGCGCTGCGGCTATATGCGGCTATATGCTCCCGGGCCCCCGCCTACAGCATGCCGCCGAGGATCGACAGCGCCAGACGGACGCCCGGGCCGACCTCGCGCTCGGGCTTGTGGAAGTCCGCCTCCGTCATCTCGGTGGTGTGCGCGGTCAGGCCCTTGATCTCGGCGGCCATGGCCGCGCGCAGAGCCGGGTCCGCCGTCAGAATGATCGCGTTCGACTCGAGGTCGAGCGTGTGCGACCGACGCGTGAAGTTGGACGAGCCGATCGTGGCAACAAACGGCAGCGAGCCACCGGCGACCGGCAGGCCAGCCCATATGCCTTTGGCGTGGTACGACCACCCACCCGGCGTGTTGACCACGCCGCGCTGCCACTCGCGCAGCTGGATGGCCGCGCGCGCGGTCGAGGCGTCTTGCAGAAAACGGTGGGCGAGCACAATGTAGGCCGGCGGGAGTGCCCCCGAGATGCCGGCGCTCTTGTAGAAGCCGTTGGCCTCGGGCGCGGCGGTGACGACCGTTCCCGGCGCGGTCGCGGCCAGCAACTTTGTCCGGTACGCCGGGTGCATGTTGAAGTAGCCCGCGGTGAACATCCATTCGAACCGGTTGTCGGCCGAGAGCATGTCCAGCAGGTGGCCGACGGCCGGGGCCTCGGTGGAGGTGCCCTCGGGCAGGAGCGGTGCAAACTGCGACACCGGATAGACCACGGTCTCGGCCGGCTCCGCCGGCTCGGCAGCCAGCGGCGGCCGCACCAGCGGCAGCAGCAGCGCCGCCGCGGCCTCGCGAAACGCGCGCGCGCTCTTGGACGGCCGCGGCCCGGGGTTTTCGGCCGGCCACTCGAGCCGGAACCCGGCCTCGCGTGCGTCGGCCCGCACGGCGTAGCTCAGCGAGCACACTGCGTCGTGGATCCGCCGGTAGTAGGCCGTCAGGGGCGCGCTCTTGAACACGTAGTACCGGTCCTGGCGGTCCGAGAAGTAGTCCTGCGAGAGGTTGGCGCCAGACAGCACGATCTCGTCGTCGAAGCCGTAGAGCTTCATGTGCTGCAGGCCCCAGCCCTCGTTCAAACGGCGCGGGACCAGCGATTTCTTCAGGCCGCGCAGGTTCGGCGTGTGGAACATGCGGATGCGCACGCGGTCGCCAAACTCGGCGTCCAGCGCGGCCAGCAGCGAGGCGCAGCACGGCCCGGGCTGCTCGCGCGTGCCGCGCAGGGCGTCGGTCAAGATCGACACCTGCAGGTCCGGGTTCTGCCGCAGCGACGTCTGCAGCGTTTCGATCTGGGTTAGCGGGCCCCGCCGGCGACGTACAAACTCATGCTCGCTCTTGCCGATGTACAGCGTCGCCAGAAAGACGGACCGCTTGGCGGCCAGGATCTTGGTCTGCGGTCAGCGCCGCCGGCGGCCACGTACCTTGAGCGTGTTGTAAAAGTCGCGCGGCTCGCTGAGGATCTCGACCTGGCCGCGGCCGAGCGCAAACCGCGGCGCCAGCTGGTCCAGCTTCGCCGCGAGCTTCGCCACGGCCGGGTGCAGGCCCTGCACAGCCCCGGTGGACGCCATTGGGGACGGCGGTGCGCGGCGACGGCGGAAGGACACGTGACGGTCACGTGTGCAGACAAGCGGATCACGTGACTTTACACGTGACATCAACGAAGCCGCGCACTCCGGCCGGTGGCTGTGCCGTCCGGTTTCCGACCTATCCACACACCCGCGGCATCACCAGCTCGCCGACACACCCGCTGCCGCCACGAGCCCCCAGAGACACCCCCGCGCAGCCAAAGTGCGGCGCCCGGCAACGATTGGAATTGACACCGCGGCCCCGGCGGAGCCGGCTATCAAACACTAGGTCCCACGATGGCCATCACCAAGCGCGCGGGCAAGCGTGCCCAGGCCGGCGCCGTGCAGCAGCCGGCCAAGCGCAACGGCGTGCAAAAGGCCGCGTTCGACGCGACCAAGCGCAAGGAGGTCGGCGTGAGTGATCTCACGCTGCTGTCGAAGGTCTCGGAGGAAGCGATCAACGACAACCTCAAGAAACGGTTCGACGCCGGGCTGATTTACGTACGTGGGCGCGCAGACAGAGCTGACGACAGACATACATTGGCCATGTGGTACGTTGCGCCGCGGCGCGGACTGACGCCAGCTCATCTCGGTGAACCCGTTCCGGGACCTCGGAATCTACACCGACGCCGTCCTCGAGACGTACAAGGGCAAGAACCGACTGGAGGTAGGTGCTGTGCGGGCATTCTGACGCCAGGTCTCGCCGCACGTGTTTGCCATCGCCGAGGCGGCGTACTACAACATGAAGTCGTACTCGGAGAACCAGTGCGTGATCATCTCCGGCGAGTCCGGCGCCGGCAAGACCGAGGCCGCCAAGCGGATCATGCAGTACATCGCGTCCGTGTCGAGCGCGACCTCGGGCTCGATCCAGGAGATCAAGGACATGGTGCTGGCGACGAACCCGCTGCTCGAGTCGTTTGGCTGCGCCAAGACGCTGCGCAACAACAACTCGTCCCGCCACGGCAAGTACCTCGAGATCCAGTTCAACAAGATCGGCGAGCCCGTCGGCGCCAACATCATCAACTACCTGCTCGAGAAGAACCGGGTGGTGGGCCAGATCGTGAACGAGCGCAACTTCCACATCTTCTACCAGTTCACCAAGGGCGCCAAGCAGCAGTACCGCGAGACGCTCGGCATCCAGACGCCCGACATGTACGTGTACACGTCGGCGAGCAAGTGCACGGCCGTGGACGGCATCGACGACGTCAAGGACTACGCCGAGACGCTGCGGGCGATGGAGGTCATCGGCCTCCAGCAGGCCGAGCAGGACGACATCTTCAAGATCCTGGCCATCATCCTCTGGCTCGGCAACGTCGACTTTGTCGAGAACCAGGACGGCAACGCCGACATCCGCGACCCGTCCGTGCCGAACTTCGTGGCGTACCTGATGGACGTGGACGCGACCGCGGTCGTCAAGGCGCTGACGATCCGCATCATGGAGACCAGCCGCGGCGGCCGCCGCGGCTCGGTCTACGAGGTGCCGCTCAACGTCACCCAGGCCCGCGCGGTCCGCGACGCGCTCGCCAAGGGCATCTACTCGAACCTCTTTGACTGGATCGTCGAGCGCGTCAACGTCTCGATGCGCACCCGCGGCGAGAAAGACAAGACCATCGGCATCCTCGACATCTACGGCTTCGAGATCTTCGAGAACAACTCGTTCGAGCAGATCTGCATCAACTACGTCAACGAGAAGCTCCAGCAGATCTTCATCCAGCTCACGCTCAAGACCGAGCAGGACGAGTACGTGCGCGAGCAGATCAAGTGGACGCCGATCAACTACTTCAACAACAAGATCGTGTGCGACCTGATCGAGGAGAAGCGGCCGCCGGGCATCTTTGCGGCGCTGAACGACGCGTGCGCGACCGCACACGCCGACTCGTCCGCGGCCGACTCGAGCTTCATCCAGCGGCTCAGTCTGGTCGCATCAAACCCGCACTTTGAGCAGCGCCAGGCCAAGTTCGTCATCAAGCACTACGCCGGCGACGTCATGTACACGGTCGCGGGCATGACCGACAAGAACAAGGACCAGCTGCTCAAGGACCTGCTCGACTTGGTCGCCATGGCCGGCAACAGCTTCTTGAACTCGCTCTTCCCGAACCAGGTCGACCCGAACTCCAAGCGGCGCCCGCCCACCGCCAGCGACAAGATCAAGGCCTCGGCCGGCGACCTCGTCAACACGCTCATGCAGTGCCAGCCGTCGTACATCCGCACGATCAAGCCCAACCAGAGCAAGTCGCCGACCGAGTTCGACGTCAAGGCCGTGCTCCACCAGATCAAGTACCTCGGCCTGCAGGAGAACGTGCGCATCCGCCGCGCGGGCTTTGCGTACCGCCAGACGTTCGAGAAGTTCACCGAGCGGTTCTACCTGCTGTCGTCCAAGACGTCCTACGCCGGCGACTACATCTGGACGGGCGACTCGCGCTCGGCCGTGCTCCAGATTCTCAACGACACGGGCATTCCCAAGGAGGAGTACCAGATGGGCGTCTCCAAGGCGTTCATCAAGACGCCCGAGACGCTGTTCGCGCTCGAGCACATGCGCGACCGCTACTGGCACAACATGGCCGCGCGCATCCAGCGCGCCTGGCGCCGGTACCTGGCGCACAAGATCGAGTGTGCGATCAAGATCCAGCGGCTGTGGCGCAAGGTCAACGGCACGGGCCAGTACACCGAAACGCGCGACTACGGCCACCAGGTGCTGGCGCAGCGCAAGGAGCGCCGGTCGATGAGTCTCATCGGCAGCCGCCGGTTCCTGGGCGACTATCTGGGCATCGACAACCGCGGCGGCCCCGGCGAGTTCCTGCGCAACTCGACCACGATCACGCCCAAGGAGATGGTCCACTTCTCGTGCCGCGGCGAGCAGCTCGTGGCCAAGCTCGGCCGCACCAGTCAGCGGCTGCCGAAGGTGTTTGTGCTCACCAACAAGGCGTTCTACATCATCTCCGAGAGCGTGGTCAACCGGCAGCTGCAGATCCTGACCGAGCGCACGATCCCGATCGGCCAGATCCAGTACGTGGCGCTGTCGAACCTGCGCGACGACTGGTTTGCCATCAGCACGGGCTCGGCCTCCGAGCCGGACCCGTTTTTGTGGTGCGTGTTCAAGACGGAGCTCGTGACCCGGCTCAAGATGATCCTGCCCAACCTGAACCTGCGCATCGGTCCGACCGTGGAGTACAACAAGAAGCCGGGCAAGAAGGCGATCGTCAAGTTCCAGAAGGACCCGGCCGTGGCGCGTGACGACACGTACAAGAGCAGCGTCGTGCACGTGCCGCCGGGCGAGCGCCCGAACAGCGTGTCGCGGCCGATGCCGCGCCGGAAGAACCCGAACGGAAGCGCCGCGCCGGCGCCGCGCCCGGTGAGCCGCGCGCCGCCGCCAGCGGCACCCAGGGCCGCGCCCGCAGCCCGCCCGGCCAGCCGCGTGCCGCCGCCGCCGCCGGCGACGCAGCCCAAGGCTGCGCGGGCACGGCCGCCGCCGCCGCCGGCCGCCAAGGCCAAGCCGGCGGCACCGCGCCCGCCGGCGTCGCGGCCGGTGCCGTCAGTGCCGCAGGCGCCGCGGCCGAACGGCGTGTCGGCGGCGGCGACGGCGGCAGCCGTGGCCGCGACGACAGCGGCCGCCGGGTACCAGCAGCAGACGCACGCGGTGCCGCCACGGCCGCAGCCACCGGTACAGCCACAGGTCCAGCAGGTCCAGCCGGTCCAGCAGGTCCAGCCGGTCCAGCAGGTCCAGCCGGTCCCGGTCCCGGTCCAGCCGGTTCAGGTCCAGCCCACGCCCGCCGCCCGGCCCGTCCCCGCCACCCCCGTGCAGGCCCGGCCGGCCGCGCGAGCCCCCCCGCCGCCGCCGCCGCCGCCTGCCGCGCAGCCGCCGCCGCCCGCCGAGCCCACGTACCGCGCCATGTTTGACTTCGCCGCGCAGGGCTCCAACCAGCTATCGATCGCCAAGGGCGACCTCGTCCTGATCGTCCACAAGGAGAACAACGGCTGGTGGCTCGCCAAGAAGCCCGGCACGGCCGTCGAGGGCTGGACGCCGTCGGCCTATCTCGAGGAGGCCGCTGCCGCCCCGGCCCCCTTGACGCCCGTCAGCGCCAACGGCTACAACGGCTACGCGGGCGCGGCGTCGCCGCAGTCGCCCCAGGACTCCACGCCGTCGTCCTCCGAGAACCTGACCAACGTCGCCGACGCCATCAAGCGGCGCCAGCACCAGATGCGCTCGCGCGAGGACGACGACGACGACGACGACGACGAGTGGTAGCCTTTTTAGTCAATTTTGAGCCTCTGTACAGCACGACACTACACCGTGTCGTCGTAGTAGTGGAACCGGCTCTCCTTCGGGTTGTCGGGCGCGTCCACGACGTACTTCTGGTCGTCCGGCGGCCGCTCGTTCTTGTGGTTGCTGGCCAGCATCGATTGGATCGAGATCGCCACCGACGACACCGTCTGGATTGGCGACCACCCGTTGCCCAGCAGGTCCAGGCAGATGTGGCCGTTGCTGTAGATGTGCGGGTTGATCGGCACCGGGTGCCCGCGCTGCTTGGTGAACTGCACCTCCGGCGCCTCGATCGGGTACGACGGCAGGAACTTGAACCGCAGCAGGAACGTCTTGCCCACGTACAGCGGGTTCTCGTCCAGCACGCGCACCTCTAGCAGCCACTGCTCGAAGTTGTCGGCCTCGAGGATCGTGATGCCCGCGGGCATGCTCTTCTCGAGGTCCGCGCGCTCCTTGGTGAGCCGCCGCGTGTGCCGCATCATCGTTGGGGAGACGGCGGTGGAACGTTCGAGGTCGCTGGGCGCGCGGCGCGCGGTGCCGCGCGCCGCCGCGTTTATGCCGCAAACGCGCGGCCTCGCGGTCTCTGTGATAGTTGCTTCTTTGGGCAATAAAGTCCCGCGCGCCGCACGACGCGGACACGGCCACGACACGCGCCCTCCAGAGCATCAACATGGCTGACTCCCGCGGCGCCCGCGCAGAGACCCGCCGACGCACCAGCTCCGAGGGCGTCCGCAAGCGCGTCCGCCGCGACGAGGGCGCCGTCGACGAGGACGCTCACGCGCCGCCGGCCGAGGACTGGTACCCGCTCGTGTCCGCCGACGCGCTCGGCGTCTACGACAGCACGGGCGCGGCGACAAGCTTTGCGGCCCTGAGCATGCTCGACGGCCGCACGGTCCACGTGTTTGAGGTCTCGGTCGGGCCCGAGAGTGCGCGCGTGCGCGTGCGCGTGCGCCCGGACGACGTCCTGGCCACGCTCGACGACTCGGACGCCCTGCGCGTCTATGTGCGCGGCCGTGCGGCTGTCTACGACTGCGCCACACCCGCGGCCGACTACGAGGACCAGTGGCGCGCGATCGAGCGCGCCACCCGGTTCTGGCGCTGGCTCCGCCAGCACGCCCCGCGCTACGGCGAGATCGAGCGCCGCCCGCTGGCCGAAGTCCTGGCCGAGGTAAGTTCGACCGGGACGAGCTGACGCAGTACACGGCCGTGGCGGCGCCGATGGCGCTCTTTGACGAGGCCTTCGGGTTCCTGGTGCTCTGCGTCCTAAAGGAGTATCACTTCTGGAAGGAATCGTACCTCTACAACATGATGCGGCGCTTCCGCGAGAAGGAGTTCACTCGGTGCACTAACCTGCTGATCCGGCACGGCCTCGTCGGCAGCGCGAGCGCGTATCCGACGGCTGCGGCGGCGCTGCGGATGCTCAACGCCGGCGAGCGCGTGCTCGAGCGGGACTCGGCGCACGCGTCTGTCGTCAACACGATGGTCGCGTTCGCCGAGACCGCGGCCGACAAGCGCGCGAGCCGGCTTAGCACACCGTTGCGCGCCGTGCAGGCCGCGCTGAAGCAGTCGCCGCCGCCGACGCCGGATCGGCCGCCGACGCCGCCGCCGGACCGGCCGGCGGACCGGCCGCCGACACCAGACGCCCCCACCGCGCCCTCTGCGCCATCCGCGCCGGCCGCCGACCTCCAGTTTGTGCTTTTCTATGACGCCGCCGCGGTGGCAGCCGCGCCGCGGGCGCCGCGGCTGGCCAGCGCCGACAACGACTTGACGCAGATTCGCGCCTACGCCCGCTCGTCACCGTTTCTGCGCTGGCGGCGCCGCGGCGCGCCCGGCCCGCTGCCATGCGCGTTCCGCAGCAAACGCGATCCCCGGCTCGCTGACCATGTCCTGCAGGTATACCGCGAAAAGTCCGTGAGCGACGACGTGCCCCTAGCCCTGCTCAAGTACCTCGAGCTGCGCGGCGTGGACGCGCCCACGCGACCCAGCCCGACGCCGGCGGCACCCGACGTCGCTGGCCGCGCGCGCACCCTCGCCGCCCGCTACATGCGCGCGCGCGCGCCCGAACCCTCCGTCGGCTGGCCGGCGGTCCGGCCCGGCCTCGGACGGCCGGCTCTGGCTGTGCACAAGGTAGGCCCTGCCCACTTGCGTCGCTGACCGTAGCTACCCCCCCTCGCCGCCGGCACGGCGCCGCTGGGCGGCGCCTGGCGGTGTCCCGTCGGCCGCTGCGCGTTTGCCATCGTTGCCGCCGACGACCGCCATGGCACACGCACAATCGAAGACCATCTTGCCGGCCACGCCGAGGCCGTCGCGCCTGCCACGGCCTCAGCCGACGTCGCCCCGCTCCTGCGCGCCCTCGAGTCCATGGGTGAGCAGTGGGAGAGCCAGCGCGCCGGCGCGGCCGAGCCAGAATAATTGCTTTTGTTGCTAACTCCACATCCAAAATGACTATTGTACATCATGCCTTGAGCTTGCGCAGCTCGACGTCGCGCAGGATCTGGCACTTCTTCTTGAGGATCTGCACGCTCTTGATGAACAGCTCGTCTGGCGCCATCGCGCCCGTCGACTCGATCGAGAAGATGAAGTGGTTTCGCTCGCGGCCGAGCTTGACGCGGCCCTCGAATTCGGGGTGGCGCAGTACCTCGCGCGAGACCGTGTCCTTGCGCGCGTCCTTGACGTACGCCTCGCCCTGGGCGTTGATCTCGACCACGCCCTTGGGGAAGCACTTTTTGAACTTGGTCGCTAGCTCGCCCGTGATCGGTGCGCCCACGATATCGATCGTGGGCAGCAGCCGGTAGCTTGCTGTCGCGACAGGGCTGAACTTGGCGTGGTCCTGGCCGATGCCGAGGATGCAGTGCATCGTCAGGTCGATCTCTTGGCCCGGCCGCAACTTGGCGATCAGAATGTCCGGGTTCACCGGGAGCACGCCCTCAGGAAACCACTCAGGCTGCCGACCCTGCGGCTCGAACGTGATCGCCGACGAGTAGATGTGCGCGTTGTGGTACAGAACCTTCGGGTCTGTCGCGCCCGCCGGCGCCGCCGCGTTGGCCGTGCACTTGGCCGACAGGTTCAGCACCACCGTGTCGTAGTCTGTCGGCTCCACATTCGGATCGCCCTTCTTGAACCACCGCATGTGGTCCGGGTTCGCCTTGAGCGGGATCAGACCCAACCGGTGCGCAAGCACCTCGTCCTGTATTATCGACGTGTTGTTCTGGATGTACACGTACTCGATCGCCAGCGTCGGGATCTCCGAGATCAAGATCCGCCGGAACGCGTTCGCGATCGACGCGTCCACGCCAATGAGATCAAACGTCGACGTCATGTTGGTCAGGTGCGAGATCTTGATTTTGAAAGTCTGCCACCGTCAGCGCCGCCCACCCACTGCACACAGGCCGGTCTCGCCACGCGTCATCACTCACCTGCTTGAATTTCTCGAGGTCCCACGCGGCGTCCTCGCCGGGGACGTAGCCCGGAAAGTCCGTGCTCGACACCTGGAGTCGTCAGTCTTCACTCCATGCTGCGCCCGTGCACACATACATCCGTCACCCGGTCACTCTCAATGCCCACCCGGTTGCGGTGGGACAGGTTCGCCATCTTTGGTCTGCTCGCGCGGTCGTTGCTGGCAATCGTCTTCCCAGAAGCGCTGTCGCAAGGATCGGGCTCAAAATTTTTTTCGGCGCAAGCAAAAAAAACTGGCACGGTGTCAGGAACACCGGGTAACTTCAGCATTGGGAGCATAAAAATTATAGCTGGTACCCGGATTCGAACCAGGAACCTCGGGATCTGCAATCCTACGCGCTGCCATTGTGCCATACCAGCTATCCGTTGAACAAGTTTCCACGAACGCATTGTAGGCATGCGGTTACGCTAGCGCCGACAATCCTTCCCGCACATGCCGGCTACCATATGCATCCCGGCCTTAGTCTGTCAGATGACCGGCCGCATCGCCCCCCTCTGTCACCGCGCTGTCACAGCCACAGGCCTCCGCACCTGCGCTCGTACCCGCACCTGTAGCCGCTCACTGGGCACCCACCGGCCCCCCGTGTCTTGTTCTCTGGCCGCCACGCGGAGAAGACCGTTGTCCCGGCGAATCCCCGTGAAGTCCCAGCAACGCCACACCGGGTAACTATTGCACCGCCACCGAACTCGGCCTAAGCTTGAGTCATGGTGCACACACCAGCCCGCCCGCTAGGCCACACCCGGTATCCGCCGCGGCGGTGTCCGCGCACCTGTGCAGGACGTCTCCGGCCGTAGCCTGCAACCAGCTAGTGAAACAACGTGACCAGCGCAAGAGGCAAGCACGCACCTCTTTTGTTTGCGGAGTCGGACTGGGAGAGAAAAGCCTAAACGCTAGAAGCCTAAACGCTAAACGGCAAGGTTGCTTGTTTTGTTTCTCGGCCTTGCAGCTTCCGTTCGTTTTTTTCGTTCGTTTTTACCTTCGATTTCCTTTTAATTCCTTCTCGCGCCGGCCTTTTTCACCGCACTCTTATCGCAGATATATTATATCGCCTATCGTCCTGTTGGACCCTAGTCGTGTCCGCGCGAACGAAGCGAATATCATCCATCTAGGACTCTCTAGCTGCTACCTGCTACCTCCAGCGATCGTTGATCGCCAGTAAGAACAATAGACGCAACCTCACCGTCTCCTATGTCGTTCTACAACTCCGCCGCGGGCGAGCCGCAGCCCATCCCCGTCGTGGCCGATCCTCTCGGTTGCCTCACTCGCAGCGCCCTCAGTGACGCCTCTCCGGGTGGCTTGGGCGGCTACTCGGCCTCGGCCCAGCTTCGGTTTCTGGCCACCGACGCCGACAAGTTCTGGCAGGTTCACCAGAGCGCCGACGAGAACAACGGCCCGGCCATCGCCCGCCAGCCTGCTGGTGGCCTCTACGAGACCGATCCGAACAGCGAGTCTCGCGACAGCTGCGACGAGCTCACGCTGGCCCCGGCCCTGTCTCCGGACGACCTCGCTCTAGTGTACATCCACGACGTCCGACCGACCGACACTCTCGCCGGAGTTTCGCTCGCCTATGGCATCTCGGCAGATAGTTTGCGCAAGTCCAACCGCATGTGGGCGCACGACACGATCCAAAGCCGGCCGTTTTTGCTTTTGCCGACCGAGTATTGCGAGGCCTCTTACAAGCTGGTCCAGCGTGCCGAGCCCGGCTCGAAGCCGTCTGCGCCTGCTGCTGCGGAGTACCCGCTCGAGGGCTGGGCTCAGGTAGGCTCCATGAGCAGCGTCGAGGTCATTCGCGTCCCGCGCCAGCGGCTCACACACTTTCCTAAGCGCCGCCGTACCGCCGCCAACTCTACCTCGGCTACCCCTTCGCTGCGCGCTAGCGACGACACCCCGCGTTCGTCCATGGATAGCCAAGCCAGCGCCTTCTCTATTGGATCGGCTCTTTACAAGGTCGTCCGCTCGTTTCAAAAACCTCCGACCTACACCGTCGACGACAGCATCGAGCTCACCGCCTAGGAACTCGGCTGGGCATTCGACTGAGTGTCCAGCGATTGCGCAGTGGCGCCTGCATTAAAATGTTTTGTTTGTTTGTGCATATAGGGGCTTCCGGTGTCTTTGAAGGCTATTTTGTATGGGTTCGCTGAGTTCTTGTCCTTTTTGTTAAGCATTCTAGAGTAGTAATTCACTCTATCTTCCTCCAACTCTAACGGTCTGTAGAAGGCTGCGGCCATGTTGTGCACGGTTCCGGCCAGCCCGGGTGGCCGCCGATGCCGGTTACCGGGCATTGACCTATCACTATCACACCTGACAGCTTGTGGCGTTCGTGTCTGTATCTCGTATGCCAGCTGGTACAAGCGCCTGGGGGTCTGGGCGCTGTGGCGCAAACGCCACATCTGCCCGTCGGCTGCACCGAGCTACCGCCGAGTGCACTGTATTTCTAGCAATTTCTAACAATTGCGGCCATACCATGAAGCAAGCACAGTTGCCCGTCCGATCAACACCCGATAATTTTCATTGGGCATGCTTAGTACTGCGGTGGGATTCCACGCTGGAATAGCAGGTGCTGCATTTGTTTTTGCCGCCATTGTTTTTGCCGCCAGCTGCGCGGATCTGTTGGCTTGTAAGATCATGACGCATGCTTAGCAGATCTCACGCATGCATAGTCGCTGGTTGGTGTTGCCACTGATAGGCTGCAGTCGTCTGAACTTATGCTGGAATAGCTGCAGCGCCCTGTCAGGGGCACCGCTACGATGCTGGTGCCAGCGTTGCCTGGCGCGTCGAATTGCGCGCACTGTCACGTGAAGGCGCGCCGCACTCGTAGATTACCCGGTCGCAAGCCATAAAATTTGCGCCGACGTCGGGTTCGACGATATCTATAGACATGCCCCCAAAGGCTCAGATCACGCGGCTGGCCGCCGGGAAATTGCCCGGGTCGTTGGCCGATTGGCGCAAGAGGGTACCCCGGACATATTCGCGGCTCAACATCGGCGACACCCAGCTGGCGACCGCACTGGCCTCCGAGCTGAGCAAACAATACTCTTACTCAAATGATCTGACCATCATTGATGGATATCCAGGCGTCGGTCTTTGGTCCCGCACACTCAATCAGGCGTTACAACCAAAAAAGCATGTCTGTCTCGAGGTCTTTCGATCCTACTACCAGTGGCTCGAGACTTACAACAGCGATCTGATCGCGAACGGCCAGATGAGCCTGGTACCCCACGATCCGTTCAAGTGGACTTCGTATCTGGATATTGTCAAGGAAGGTCTCGTATCACCGCCGACGGTTCCTCTCAATCGCGTCCACGACTCGCTGCTCTTCACGATGAACCTGACTTCGGTCCAGGGCGATCAGCTTCTCGGCCAGTTCCTAGGATGCATTGGCAACCGCAACTGGATTCAGAAATACGGTCGCGTACGCATGTTACTGTGGGTCCGTCCAACACTTGCACAGAAGGTTCTGGCCCAGGTTGGCGATGTGAGCCGGAACAAGACGTCCGTTCTGGCATCCGCGTACGCGGATGTACGCCCACTCTTTGCCATGGAAGAGTATGGCACCCTGCCGGTGGTGAAAGCCAAGCAGTACGACAGCGAAGGCAATGAGATCGTCGTGCCCAAGAAGCGCGGCCGCCGGACCAAGGCCGAGGCCGAGGCGTTACGCAAGGCCGAGGAAGAGAATAAGGCGCCAAAGAAGGGTTACATGCTTATTCCGCCCGGCAAACTCATGAACGATAATGTCTTAGTGCGAGGCCGCGCCAAGAACGCGACATACCCGCAGGAGAAGCCGCTCGTGCTCCTGGAGATCACACCAAAGGAGAACTTATGCGGATCACTGGGCCCGGACGCCGTCGACCCGTTCACGTTCGAATACGTCATCAAACAGCTCTTTGTCAGCCGCAAGACGCCGGTCGGCAAGGGTTCCTCAGTCCTCGGCCCCGGAGCGGCATCGTACCTAGCCACCAAGCTCTCGGACCGTCTGCTTGCCAAAGCTGTGACGGACCTCGATACGAACGAGCTTCTCGAGCTGACCCAACAGTTCCAGAACTGGCCGTTCAAGCCGGACCATCTGTTCGACTCTCTCGAAGACGAGGGCGAGAACGATGCGTCGCAAGCCAATAACTTCTTCTAATTTCAGCATTCGTGTATATTATTGCACATAATTGTATATAGACGACCATTGATGAACAATACAAAATAAAGTATGCATGACCTATTAAAACCTGTCGACGCCATTTTCAAAAACTCCGTTCGCAACTTCGTGCATCAGCACGGACAACGCACATGCAAAGCTCGCGTGCACCTGATAGAACACGTCGTCGCGACCGGTGAGCTCTACCAGGCCGCGCATTCTCGCCTTGTTCATACTCGAGGGCATCGTTGGGCTGATCCCGGGACCGTTGCTTCCTGGCCGGCCGGAAGAGCCGCTTGGTACTCCGGGCGCCGATCTAAGACCACTGGAGATTCCGCCTGGGCGCGGGTCTTGGGCGGACGGAAACGAGTCGGGATCGATCCGCTTCTTCAGAAAGACGTCGCCAAATACGTCGTTTTGGCTGCCGGTCCCGAGCGTCTCGGCCTCGCGGCGACTCCGCTCGGCCTCCGCACTAGATACTACCCAGCGCGCGATGTCCTGTAGCGCCGGCACGATGACGTGAAACGCTTTGGCCAGCGAGCTCTCGTGTGTGGACGCACACATGAGTGTATAGACGCGGACACCGCCGCGGGCATTCTCGTCTTTAAGCCGAAAATGGAGCAGGATCGCATAGCCAGTCGAGTGATCGCCAATCATGGCTGGGCTGGACCCATTGAGCATAAGTCCCGGCGTGCCATTGAGTAGAGAGGAGACATTGGAGGCCATCGAAGACGGCCCCATCTTGCTGTTCACAGAGGAGCTCGCTGAAACAGGTGCAGAATATGACGCCGATGGTATGCTGGACGGCATGTCTAAAGACGCAGCATACATGCAAAAGTGGCGGATTGCCGAGAAGCGCGCCTGCGTGCGCGGTGACGGCAGTGACACGTAGACTATCTTACCGGGACTAGGGCTGATTATGTTTTGCTCCACGGTACGGATTGGTACTTGGACCTTCTTTGTAGGCGGGCTTTCCGAGTCCGAACTGTCTGAGATAGAGCCGGACCTGCCGGACCTGCGTCTGGCGTCCGCGCCTGGCACTCGCAGTATTGGTACGGTATACACACATGCTGGGCATTTGATGCTCGGCGTCTCGGGGGTGCTGGAAGGAAAAGAGGCACTCAACAGCGGAATATTAAAATCTGGAATGTTGATCTTGGCATTCAGGATGTCCTCCTTGACGTCCTTGAGCGTCGAAGTCGTCAGAATCGACGCCGGTGACGATGGTGAGAACGTAGAGGCACTCGCTGTCGTAGGCGTGGTCGCGCTCTCGCTGCCACTGGACGAAGCCGGACGCATTTCCGACGGCGGGCTCGCAAGCGCCGGCGTTTCGCCCGCGGCTATCCGGGACGCGTATTCGCCGATCCCAGCCGTTACTACAGGCGCCACCGGAGCCGCACCCACACTCAGCTTTGCCAGGCCGTCGGCAGCGTCCACTGCCGTGTCGGTTCCGGAGCTCGCGCCATCCAGCGCGAACAAACCCGTCGACGCACCGTCCGCGGTCTTGGGCCCATCGTCCGCACGACTGCTTTCATGGGATGCATGGCGCGACCCTACCGGCGACTCCGGTCGTTCAACGACCGTTTGAGTGCACAGAATGGGCGTCGGTCCGTGGACCTCGCAGTAGTGGGACAGGCAGAACTGAGGTCAGCGCGGGCGGCCGCGGGCACTCACTATGAAATCCATCGCGCAGCTCGGGCGCGCTGGCTGCCAACGCGCAGCAAATAGGAACGAGTTCACACACCTCCAGTCGCGTGGGGCATGGACGGACAATACTGGGGACGCCTGGACTTACGGACAGATAGCAATCTGGTCACGTGATATTTGGGAGCAATCTGACGTGCACTAAATCTATTTCCCGGCAGGCACGGCGTAGGGGTCTAATTTATACTGCTGGCGCCATGACGGGGGCGACGTAGGCGCTTGTGATCTGCCAGGGGTGTTTACCATGATGCAGAAGCTCGGCCGCGGCGCGTGTAGCCCGCCGCGCCCCTGCGTCAGATTCAGGAGCTTTGAGAGGATCAGACGACGGCGTCTGCGGGTCGCCGTAGACGCCGAAGGCGCTGCGGCTGCGGCCGGAATGAGCAAGGCAGGTTGCAGCTTACCCCATTCAGCGCTTCTGGAAAGACACAGGGACGGTCGGCGCGGGCTGCAGGCCGCACGCGTAAGCGCGGCACGCGACAACAGTAGATGCGGCCCGTAAGTGCGTAGCACGGCCGGCGAGAAGACCCAGTTTTTTTAGGCCGGTCACTAGACAGTGATTTTAAGAGCGGAGCGAACCCGGCGGCGCGGTCTAGGTCGTACAAGTCTGTGACGCCCGCATGCGTTTTGTGACCCCTCTCCCCTGATTGATGATGCGATTCCGCCGTAGCCTTGCCCGCCTAGACACAGAGCCGCAGCGGTCACCGCGCGCTACGCCGCTAGCTGCCGGACCTGGCGTGGGGCTCGGCTAGGCGGCCCACACGCCCACTCCACGCGGGTCCCAGCGGCCTCTGTTGTTAAGACAACGTGTACGCTGGCGCCGCGGGTCTGGACCGGCCTTACTGTGACCTACCGCCGTGTAAACTGTGACCTGGCCACTGTCTGTCAGATGCGATCGCCGAAGCCAAACGCGAGTCACGGCTAACGGCACTGTCTGAAGCCTATTCGCTTTGCGGAGCGGCGAACTGGCCCATCGGCTGCTCGGCCCAGCCCGCGCCGCGCCACGCCGCGTCACCGCCGGCGGCAAGCCCTGAGCCGCACCGCGTGCGGCCGCGAACTCGACTGTGCGGCGCCCGCGTGCGGCTGCCACCCCTTTTGCAGCCACCATGCGGCTCAACCCGATAGCGGTACGGACATGGGCCTGCACCGCACAGCCGTATCGCTGCGCTGGCCGCGCTTACGCTATCGCGATAAGCCCGAGCTGATACGCGGTCTTAACCTAGCACGCGACCACGGCGGACACGCCGTTCGATCCGACCCGCGTACACGCACCCGACAGCCGCCCGCCCTTGTTAGCCACGCTCTCCAGTCTTGCGCCGTCGTTCGGCTTTTGGACGGAGGCTGCTACGTCATCTGTTGTGCGGCTCTATCTCGTCAAATAATTGTTGGGAATTATGCCATGCATGCGCCTGGTTCGTCACACAACAGACAGATGCCCAGTGGCCTCGGAATTGCTCATTAGAGTGGTGGGTGTTCGCTAAGTGACGGTTTAGCTTTTTTGGATTGACACTCAAAAAATGGCTAGCATAGACGGGACAGAAAAAAAAAATTGCATATTAGTCAGTAACCTGTGTTATAAGGCGATACATCCGCCACAACTCTGGCACTGTGCTCACGATCAGCAGTTCCGACAGGATGACGGCTATTGACATGTGCCCGAGTACTGGCAGTCCCGACCGTGCTGAAGAGCTGCGGCAACTCCTTGAGGCCGTTACTGCCCGAGTAGTTCCCTACGTCAGAGCTGCGGACGAACCTGCAGCCCGCATCGGTGATCCGATCTCGCCAAAGAAGCTGTCAACGCTCATCGGAAGCGATCTCGTTTTACCTGAGAAAGGTCGTGGTATGGACGACTTTTTGATCGTGCTCGACCAGATTCTCAAATACTCGGTCGTGACCTGGCACCCGGGCTTCATGGACAAACTATATGCCTCCACCAATCCAATTGGCGTCGCCACGGACTTGCTGTTGTCGATACTGAACACCAATGCCTACATTTACAGTAAGTGACTGTACAGTGCGCGCTAATATACCAGGCGTGGCGCCTGTCTTGACTCTCATTGAGATCAATACCTCGCGTGAGTACGCCCGGCTGTTTGGCTTCACCGGCGAGTACGCCGGAGGATTGACCTTGCCCGGTGGTTCTGCCTCGAACACGCACTCGATGATTGTCGCTCGTGGTACTCTATATCCCGACACCAAGGTCTCCGGCAACGGTGACTATCGCTTTGTGATCTTCACAAGTTGTCATGGACACTATTCAGTCGAGAAGGCTGCCATCTCCCTAGGTTTAGGCTCGGAGGCCGTCTGGACCATCCCTGTTGACGAAGATGAGCGTATGCGCGTTGACGTGCTCGAGCAGAGAATTCTCGAGGCCAAGGCCCAGGGACGCACCCCTCTTTACATCAACGCTACCGCCGGCACCACTGTCTATGGCTCATACGATCCCTTCACCGAAATCTCTACTGTTGCCCGCCGTCATAACGTCTGGTTCCACGTTGACGGCTCTTGGGGAGGCAATGTGGTATTTTCTGACAAGCTGCGCCATAAGCTGCAGGGCGTCGAGCTCGCCGACTCGATAACCGCGAACCCGCACAAGATGCTCGGTGTTCCATTGACGTGCTCCTTTTTGCTTGCCCCTGACCGTCGCGTCTTCCAGAAAGCTTCGTCGCTCCGGGCACCTTATCTCTTCCATAACGACGAGATCGATGGCGACGATTACGATATCGGCGATTCTACTATGGGTTGTGGTCGCCGTGCGGACTCGCTCAAACTTTTTCTGGGCTGGAAGTGGTACGGCAAGGAAGGCTATGCGCTTCGTGTAGAGCAGGCCTATAATGTCACCGCTCATCTTGCCTCCCTTGTGGCAACTCGCCCGGGTTTCCACCTTGTTTCCACCAATCCTCCTCCCTGCTTCCAGACATGTTTCTACTATTCACCCAAGGGCGATCTATCTGGAGATCCGGAAGAAAATACTCGGATCACTCGCGCCATTGCGTATCAACTTCAAGCCTGTGGCCGTTTCCTTGTTGACTATGCTCCTCCCGCGGGTAAAAAGGGGAATGGCGAATTTTTCCGTGCCGTGGTCAATGCTCAGATTTGTACTAAGGAGATCGTTGAAGAGCTCGTCGATACTATCGAGAAGATCGGCAAGACATTGTAAATATTATGCATCAACTTATGAGTCGATAATCGTTCGTCAGTCAAAATCGAGAATAAGGACCCGCTGTCATCCCACCTCACTAGGTCTGAGAGAGTAGGTAGCATTGGTTGTGGAACAAACTCGACAATGGCTCAAAAATTTTGATGACAACCCTGGGATTCGAACCCAGGCCTCCGAAGAGATGAGAACCTTAATCTCACGCCTTAGACCAACTCGGCCAGATTGCCTCACATGATATAGATGTTCAATCGTACTATTGTGTCTCTAGCCTTTAGCATTAGAGTCGTGGTGATGGTGGTACATGCGCTGGCGGTCGTTTCCGGTGTGGTGGTCGTGCGCGTCCGGGGTCGTATGCGGGCGCGTATCTGAGAGCGCACCGTGTTAAGATCTCTACATACAATGGACAGATTACGTAGCGACAAGCAAGATATGTATTATTTGAAATTATAACTAGCAGCAGATTTAATAGATCCATGTCCAGCCCGATTCGCCGAAGTACTTTACCCCCAACGGGATTCTGATATACATGTAATTCCAAATTACCAAGCAAGCAATGTACAAATTTACAGCCACACGTGTTCACCAAAAATAAAACCCAAAAGATACAAAATTGTAAGAACAAAAACAGGCGTCTCGCGCCTGGGTTAGAATACAATCGTCAAAATTAGCCAGCCAGGTTTCACTTATCAAAATTATGCAACTGCATAGTACTTTTCAAGACGTAGCATCGGATCTTCTCATGCAATTCAAGTGACAAAATTCATAAATGTACCCCGTAATTTTACCAGGTCATGCAGCAAGCGCTAGTACATCCATTCAATTTTTTGCACCAGAGAGTTGTGTATATCTTTCAAAGGGGTGTTTGCGCCATAAAGATGCGGCATGAGTGGTAGTGCTGACAATGGCTCACGAGTGCTATGACAGGACGGAGGCACGCTCAAGTGCGAGTAACATGTCATTCTCGCGTTCTCAGATAGCACCATCGAGTCTTGGTACGATCCAGAAGTGTAAAACATCGGACTATCTGCATCTTCTGTATCATAACTTCCAACAGGACTTAACTCTGGTTGATCAGCATTCTCGTTATCGCTATAACCTTCGGCAAGTTGGCGATCAAAATTTCCATCAGAGGGGACCCGGCAGTCCTCGTGCGCCAGAGAACCCTCCAGATCTCGCTCAGACTGAGAGAATTCAAAGCCCAGATTTCCGGCCCCAATTGAATACATGAACTCATTAGGGGTGTCGAAATCCTGCATTGACTGTATACTAGTGGTTCTCGGCCAGCCATGAACGCTTGAAGCCGAATCAAGACTTCCCAGGTCCAACGATGGTTTGATGCGGAATGAAATCGCTTCTCCACTGCCTAGTCGCGTTGAATCGTCTAAGCTATCCGAAAGTACACCAGCATAAAACGAGTGCTGCCAAACATACGAATTGGTAAGCCCTCCAAACTTGGTTCCAAGAATAGCCCTGTGCTCTGTTTCCTGGTGCTTTTCGAGCGCCGTCTTTCTTCGGAAGCTAGTCATGTCAGCCAGACCTTCGCAACTCCCTACTTTTTGTCACAATTACCAACAGAGCATCGGTATAGCGATTTCCCACTGTGGATTCTTCTATGACGAGCTAAGCTAGATGACTGAATTGTTAGAATCTCGCCCGCAAACCCACTCACATCTGAGAAGCGCTTCCCGCAACCTATGAACGAGCACACGTGAGGCTTCTCACCAGTATGAGTCCGCTCATGTACTGTTAGGCCGGACCGCTGGATAAAAGCCTTGTTGCAGCCTCCGAAGTCACATTTGTACGGTCTTTCTTGTGTGTGAATTCTGTAATGCCTTTGCAGATCCGACTTCCGGCTGAAGCGCTATCATTAGAGCCCTGGTGTTTATAGACGGAGACTTACTTTACCGCAGCTCCCCCAGTTGCAGATATTTGGACGTCTGGAATCTGCGACTCCAACGGACTCAGAATCATCGACTCCACTTGACACGTCCATCATATTGTCGTAATTGCGATTGAGTACGGAAAATTAGTGTGGACAGCAAAATGTCAGTACGCTAACGGCAATCCTCAGATCTATGCAGCAAATCTGCTCAAAATCAAGCACGGGCGTGCATCAAAAAATAATCAAAAAAGAGAATAGGTAGATTGAGATCGAGATAGCAAACGAGGCAGAAGCTGGAGATATATGTCCTATATGATATGACTCCATATTAGGGGCAGAACAGTTATTAGCAACGCCTTGCCCAGTAGTTAGCTACACACGGAGAAACGGTATCTTAGATGCGTTTAGCTGCTCCGTTGATGTTTTCTAGCACCCAAACATGACTTTCTTCGTGGTCTTCCAAGTATACGGTAGCCTAAGTGCTCTTGAGCACAAACCTTATTAATACCGCATTTGTATATTTGTAAATAAAAACTAGAGAGATGAATCTTTAGTCGTGTCCATTACTCCATATGAAACTAGCCGTAACAGGATCTTATTTGCACACTAATTTTGTCTAGGTGTAAAGCGCAGTTCTATCAAACTTGTTAGGATGACGTTACACGTGTAAAGTTATTCATTCACGGTACCAGTGAAGAGGCCTACTATAAAACACGGCATTAAATACACTGCCTGTTTTATGGAAACATTCACTTTTTTTCGCGGATGTTCCTGCCGGAAAGAATTCGACGGATACGAAAATCCATAACGCACAATTGCACAGAAATCATGTATTGCTGAAGATAGCGTGATTAGCAGTAAATGAAAAATTCCTGTAGCTCTTCGTCATTATTGCGCATTTCATGTTACTGCCCATTTTCTCGCATACCAGCATTCACTATTGAAACTGCTCTACTATTTTTTGGCTTACAAACCTGCCAGCAAAATGAGCTGCAATCGTCTGTTGAATGATTAGGTTTTGTCAAAGAATTCCATCCGAGCGCACCGAACCAAATATTAATTTAATTACAATTAGACTTACTTGTTCTTCACTAAATCGAACCTGACACCAAAATCTGTGAGCTTGTAGTGACGGTGTAAGCAGTCTGAGAACATTCAGCCAGAAAGCCCTCAGCGCAGGATGAGAGCAGCCTGGCTTTAGAGGCTGCGCTCAAATATTAGCGTCGCCATGTTCACAATGTTTGACTGAAACCGCATAATCCATTTAGGCCCAGGATCCATCGTCCTGGAAACCGCAAATGTCTACGAGTTACCCAAAAAGACGTGTTTCCCGGTGTGTCCTTATAACCCGTCAACGCGACTTGTGGCTTCGTACTATAATGTTAATTTGTGCTTCGTCTTTGCAATAAGTTGTGGCCGGCTTACTGACGCGGAAGAGAGTACGCGGTTAGTTATTCGATTTAAGTCTCTTACCGTAGCTGGTCAATTGACATATATGTTTGATTGAGCAAATCCGCCTTGCATTATGCAGTTCTAAAGAAGGTAGGCATACGTGCAAGTAGTCTACGTATCAAGTGTCTACCAATACTAGCAGGTTTCCGACGCTGTTGCCATTAATATTATTTCATATGAACTTTATCGACCGTAAGGATATCACCACTCAGTACAACACCATCCAAGTCAAGTCTACAGTCTCTTGCGATAAGGGTGGTTTCAATATCCACATGTTGTAATAAACAGAGTACATGACGCTTTACCTGTTCAAATAGTCGGATGGTCGTAGCGCTTACTCGCTAGCCCAGTTGTACAGCTGCGGTTCGCGCTGTCTACTACTTGAGCTGGTCCTTTATTATTGCACTGAGCCCGTGCAGGCGTACTGCATTAAGTTTGTATAACGTTCTTTCAGCTCTATGTGAAACACATCACGGACCAGTGGAAATATGGTACTGTATATACACAAAACCTGCCGAGCCTATCAAATAGATCATATATGGCTAATCGTAACAACCTGTGCCGCTAAAAATTCTCGACAGTCAGAAATGATGAGCAGAGTCGTGTTGCTTATATTCTCGTAGCTTTGTTTCAATCCATACTCGTCTCTGATAACATGCAGTAAAACCTCATGCTTCTCAAGTGAGTGACCGACACACCCTTGGCGGATAAAAACAAACGAGGTAATTATATTCAAAGAAAAAACGCCATGCAACCGCTAAAATGTATACATATGGATATTTCTGCCAAATTTCGCTCCCCAAACGCATAGACCTCATCCGTAACACATAATGCAAAGTCGCGCATCTTAACACAGTGTTTCAATTCTCAGACCCCAGAGGAGGCTCTTAACTGTCTTGATTCTCAGTCGGCACAGTAAAATCCACATAGTTGTTGTCATAGAACTGTTGTAGCATAATTATATTTCCATCCTCACTGTCAGCGTCACTGTCGTCTTCGGTGTATTCAACGATACTGCTGGTAGTCCCAGTCGTGGTTTCTGCAACGGACGACAAACTTTCAGGACGGGCGTCGACTATCTCAACTTCAGTGGTGGAACTGACATCTTCAGAGTCGATGACACCCTCCTCGGGTTTGATAAGCCTTAGCAACGCGGTATTATATGACCTACACCTTGTCCGGTTACTTTTGTTGGGCGAATACTTACGTGTCGCATTTGAGGCCCAAAAAATGGAATGGTATATTGCTTTTTCCTGAGCAATCATTGCTGTATTGTTAAAGCTGCGCATGCACATAACATACCACGATACCACACTTCTCCAATTTGAATAAGGCTCTGGCAATTTTTGTCGCTCAATCTCGCGGTCAAGAAGTCTGAATTGTGATTCCATGTTAATGATCGATCTAGCACACGTCGGGCACTTATAGGAACTGTTATTAACGATGTGCTCCCATCATTGTCTTGCCTTTTAGTATGTTCATAGTAACACTTTTGGTGAATCGAATGTCCACATGACTATCGGTCAGTCGCAAGAAATTCTCGAAGCCTTACCATGAACACAACAGTCATAGTGCTCGTAAACATATACTCTCCACAGATCGGACAGTTGCATTCCGTCGAATGCTCGATACACCTGTGCGAATTTTCAAGGCAAATCGACATACAAACGTTACAGGTCTTTGAATCAGTCAAAGATACTCCAACCACTTACTTTGCAATGGAAAAAATCTTTGCCGAGCCCCTCACCAATTCTGCAAATTCCACAGTCTGCACAATGATATATGGACTTGTCGGGATCGTCGTCCCATAATTTGCATTTATCGCAGTAGTATCTCGCTAGACGCAAATCGCAGTTCATACAGTTCTGGGCCGCGGGTTGCGCAGTCAAACAGTGCATGCAGAGCATATTTTTCGTGTCCATTCGGATGAGATTGTGGTCCTCTACTATCTCATCGTGGCAAAACCTGCATGTGTGCCACTCGTTGCAAGTCGAACACTGAAGCTTCACGGCCCGTCTGTAGTGAGAGCAACCTAGTATCTGATTTTCCTCATCAAACCACGTAGTCTTCAAATCCTCATCTGCTAGAATAAAGACTGGTTTATTATCTTCCTCAAGAAAGGTAGATTTCCCATCAGTATCCTCGGCAACCCTTTTGCCCTTGCCTGCTTGGCGATATCGATAATAGTCGGCCGTCATCAATTTATGCATAAGAACCGCCTTCTCTTTATCGGAAACTGTGAGATTTTGAATAGCAATGATTTTCTGTCTTAAAATACGCTGTCTTTCGAGATCGTCCACAGGTAAAGTATCCGATTGATTCTCGTCGGCGAACGAGGTGTTTCCAAATGAAGTTTCGTCTGGCAAAGGTAAATCATTCGAGAGCTCTTCAAGGTGTGTGATCACTGCACTGATGTTCCTCAGCTGTTGTCTAGAACTTTGCGAGTGAACGCGGCGGCTGCTTGAAGCTTGACGGTGAGAACAAGAACCCTCTGCGGATAGTTTATCTTTCTTTCCACCATCGTCCACCTCGCCTTCCGGAAGCACGCACAGGCTTGCCTCGCACTCTGCGCAATCATTGCTGCTACCGTGTAGCCTGGAAATCACGGTACTTTCGTCGGGGTCTGCATGATCCAGGTCCGAAGTTTCATCGTCAGAGCATTCTAATTCTTCGCTGAAAAACAGGCTGGCGTGTTGTCTTAGAAATGTGGCAAACGATGTCGGAGGAGACGGCAGCCTATGACCTGTCATTGAAGTCGACTCTGTCGAAGAGACCGTGGTAGTGCGTGAGAGTCCGGGAGGAGATGATGCTTCACTTGACGCTTCATTTTGGCCACCGCTCACTTCACTTTCTGTTTCATCGACCGTATCGAAATTTGTAGAGCAAGTCGACACTCTATTAGTCATGCTATTTGTTCCTCTGCGGGGCAATAAATCTGGTAGTCTAATAGACGATAGTGGAGGGAAGCCTCCTATAGAAGATATCTGCGGTATGTAGCTCGGCATTTCAACTTATGTCTGATATAAAGTCTATCCAATGTTCAGTTTCGAGTGCCTGTGGCTCCACTAGCATAGGAATCCGTGTGTGCAAATGCCAAGTTAAATGTCGCTCACTGGCTGATGAAAAACAAGATATACTGATCGAGCGTTACTCAAATTCGAGCTCGAGATAAAGAAACTGGCGTGGGTGTACTTTGCTCGAACGTTAGCTGAAACGAGTCCGTCTACCTCAGAGGTATGCCGCAAACTAGTCAGTCAAGGCCACGGCCGCCGTTATAGCCAGGCCTTGTCCTATAATACCAACTTTACGTGCGTAAAGGAGGAGTCGTATTCGGTGACCACAATTATGGCGGGAGTAATTTTGAAGATGCGTTTGGAGTTACCCGGACGTTAACTCACTGTAAGGTATAGACCATTGCTCTACAGTCGCATACAGTTGTATTTTGCAATAATCATTGATCTATCGTGAGGTTTTGATTTGTTCGTCCGCAAGAACATTGAATGGGCTACGCTAATGGAGATAACTTCCAGCAGAGCGCGAGCCTTGTATAGAAGTGTATGGAGACTATCTATGAGAGCCATCAGAAAGAGCTCGCCGCAAAGATATTATCTCAGACGGATCTTACGCAACTTCTTCACTGACCCAGAGATAGTTTATGAGCCTGTTAAATTTGAGAACACGCTATTGTTTTTGGAAGCAGCGGAGAAGTATCGCGGTCTAGAACATAAAATTTTAAAGAATCTTTTGCATGTTGCGTGGTCTAGACGGATGGCAGAGAGCAAACGGTAAGTACTACTCCAGAGGCGCATAAACTACAATACTTATTGAACACAGACCCAACACACCCATTACAGACAAAGTGCGATTTAAGCAAGAATTGTCAGATGTAGTACTACTAGAGTTCGATAACACACAAAGACTACTAGGAGAGTCCGTGAATATATACGTCCCGTATAAACCAAAGCACTATGCGCCAAGGAATTCCGAGAGAAGTCGTACCTCATAATTTTATCTTTTAGTCATTGTTTGAACTGGCCACTACGGGTCCAACGTGTTCCTGCAACTTGTCACCCTCAAAAAGAAAGCATTTATATGTAAATAGCAACATCCATCTCCATCAAGGAGATCAAGTCTGTAGTGTTATATCAAGCACTATTCATCTCCCGAGCTCCTCACATTCAACTATCGGCATTTGCGGATACGACGCTCCGCACAGAACGTCCTTCAAAATGTGCTTTAGTGCGACAGCCGTAAATTATCAAGAAATTTCGAAGCTTAATATTCCGTAGGATACGGTTTCATCCGAATATAGCCAAAAAAAAAAAAAACATAGAAAAGCATTGAAGAGTGGTATGCATGATCCGGCATATACACGGTGTCGATCTCGGACTAATATTGTTCATTTGAAAGCAGTCATTATCAAGTAATCTTGAGTGTTAAGATTCACACATCAATCATCAATGCATAAGATCTAAAATTTTAAAACATTTGACACTGGTTCGCTCATTCCGACATACAGCTTGTTTTCCTCTATGTAGCGGATAACGCTATTTGGCAAGAGGTACTGCACGCTCATACCCCGGCGGATGAACAGCCGCACCTTTGTAGAACTAATGTCATTATAGATCAATTGCTTGATGACCATGACATTCTTGCGGTGCTCGTACATGATATCGTGTGATAGTAGGAAGCTCCGTACATCTGAGCCGGTTCTTTCGACAATACAACAACCGTAGAGACCGAGGATATGGTGAAGATCAGCGTCAGCCCAGACATTAGGGTCGCCCATGGACTCAATTAAGTCACCGCCAGCCAGCAGCATGACACGAGCAGGCTTTCTAGTCCCAGTTGAAGTCTTAATTCCTCCCCTCTTCTCGTTGATCTCGTGGTTGAAGTGATCGAGAACAACAGCGGTCCGCTGATAGGTTGGCTGAAGCGATTCCCAGGCATCCACCATCAGCCACGAACTTGTGCGTTCACAAGCGAGCTCGCACATTCGTACACGATGATGGGCTGGTGCAAGGCCAGCCTTCCTGTAATTGTCTGACACTGGAGAATAGTAACCGCCAACTACCTCGAAATTTGTGCTCTCGCGAATATTGTCGATTGCCATCTCTTTATGACATATGTTAATCTTCTATCGACGGCGAGCAGATCACTTACCGAACATTCGCAGATGAAGGTATGTAATAGGCGAGAACGAGCCACACGCGACGATCACGAGGGGTTCCATGTTATCATCTGTGACTATTAGCACGAACTGATAACAACTTACCATGCAACGTATCTTGCAGTCTATGGACGGGAAAATCGTACTTCTCAAGGGTTCCGGCCTGCCGGGAAATCCCTCTCGGTACTTCTTCTAGATCAGCGGAATGCACTGCCATTTTGTTGCTAGCCGGCTTGTAGGTGTAGTTGGTGACCGGTATCTCAAAATTCAAGTCTGACTTGGGTTTCTTTCCGTTCGTTAAACTCTTGATTTCACTCTCATCCATCCTCTTGGAGGCTGTGAGATGGGCCGCTGTACTAGAGCTTATGTGAGTTCTTGGCGTAAAATTTGTAGCGAGCGACGGGTCCATTAAAACGACGATCCTGCTCCCGGAGTCAGTATGTTATTACTCATCACATGAAATTAAAGCCCGCTGTCTTCACACGCATGAGGCTCCAATCAAGCCCAACAGCCCATTCCTCCAGAGAGGTAGGCACTGGAGGGTAGAAGAGCACGATATTTAGCAAGAACAGAGCGTCAGGACCGTTGATCAGAAGAGGACAAAGACCACGAGATACGACAAACTGAGCCGGCTCGTGCTTCTATGCTCGGTGATGTCTCTGACACATAATCCTCCAAGTAGCAGCTATCTTCTAGGGAAACCCCAGCTTCTAAATTATACCTCACTTCGGTTGCGCGCGCGCAGGCATGGGCTCCGAGAAAGAACAGTTGAATGCTATCAAAAACAATTTGCAACAAATGCTCATATATATTCGTGGTTAGGGCAAGTGCACCTCCCACGGGGTGACAGTGAGGATACAATTGCATCATTCAGCCGAAATAAATCGACAATAAAAATGATAAAGCAACCAAGCGAGGACACAATAGACTTGTGGCGTATATTTCTACTCACACTATAGTATTCTGTGATACTGAATCAACAGGTTGGTAGGTTTATATAACTGAGGAATATGTTATGTAGGTAGGACTGCCCGAAGTTCACACAATTCCAGGGGCATCATTGGGGTTAAGTACTGTTCTCTTCGGCGAATGCAAGTGACCTGGCTGTATGTGTGGCGGCCATGGACGTTATAGGATCGGAATTATGGAAGCTTGAATTTAATAAGCGGACGTAAGGATCAATTTCAAAAGTCCTCTACAACTGCATCTTCAAAATGAGGGGCGGGGGTCATACAAAACGCAAAATCAAAGTCAAATTGTGATTTCGACTTCCTAGATCTAGAAGCACGAATGAAACCGGCACTTTTCAACCTTTGCCGTGGTGACGATGACTCATCAGAGATCTTCATTATCGGTCTCACAATTTGGCGGTCAGGTCGCTTTCCGATAAAAGGAGCGTTGTCTGTAAAACGCAGGGCGAAGACGGCTTCGGTATCTTCGCTTTGGGAACACGAGACTTGTGTCCCGATTATTCGTACAGGTGTCGTGCCGACCCGCATACGTGCTGCAAGAGGCACTAGGAACACACTAGGTCCCAAGCCCCTCCACCCCTCTTCCCCACATCATGGTCACAACCAAACATAGTCCACGACCACCCGCCGGCTTTCTTGCGGCCAGCCAGCATAAAATTTGAATGTACATGTCGGGAGGGCTTTGAGTGTATTGAGATAGACTGAAATTGCTGCTTGTGGAGACTCTGTTGGCAATTGCCGGGCCTGTAGCCAGTTTAGGGACTCGAAGTACAAGCCACACTGTACCCAGCAGATACAGCATGTGGGGGTTGAGGGGCCCGCCGAGTTGGTAAGCAATTAGACAGCTATTCTTACTATCTGCTACTAAATGATGAGTAACATGTAACACTGCAAATATCTTACCCTCCCGTCGGATCGCCTGCCTTTCCATAAAAATTCAGGCCAGCCTCGAACGCTTTAAAGGATACTACTTCTTTGTATTGATAGTTCTAGCCACAGCCTCGCGCACAAGCTTTTCATTGTAAGACTCCCATGATTCGTAAAGGCTGATCATTTCTTGTGCGCAGTCTATAACCTGTTCCAGCTCAACCCCGGATGATGCAAACCAATCAATTATTTTCTGCATCCGACTTTTGGCTCGGTCTGTTTGAGCTCCGCTCATGTGTGGGGTTCTGAGTACTATCGACAAATACATGGCACTCATAGCAATAACGTGCGGCGCTTGCATCAGCGGTACGTCAGTGATGTAGCTGTCGTTTAATATTGACCAGGCACACTGCATCTCATCAGCAGAAAGTCCGGCATTATGCCCAGATGCTCCAAGTGCTTTGGAAAGTTGCACCAGTGACCTGTAGGGGTGATGAACAACCAAGTATGCATCGAGCTGCTCGATTAAGTAAAATTCGCACTCAGCCAATTTTGTAGGATCGTGGGTGATGAAATCTGGCCACAATGACCGTGCTTCTGACACTACTGTTCGTATATGCTGAGGGCTCTCTTCAATTTTGCAAGCAACGTAAATGCACGTTGCTACTACCACATAGACATTCGACTCCTGAACGGCTGTTCGCAAGTAAAACCGAGCCAGATATACTTCCGCGGTGGCTAGTGCCTGCTGGCGTACAGATAGGTGGCGGCCGAGGGTCTGTATCAAAGAATGAAGATATATGCGTAAATGGCGCGCTTCACATAAATCAGCGCATTTATACCCGGTCTCCAACTCTGTTGCTGCTTGAGCCTCAGACAGCTGCTGCCTAGAGAACTGCCAGTGCTTACGCTGTGATGATACCCAGTAATTCGCGGCCTGTAGTTAGTGATGCTGCAATGATCTGTGCGCACAAATGACTGTAAACATACCATCCATCTGTTTCAATCGATGTAAAAATTATTTAAGCACCGCCGAGCTGAAGTGCAGCGGTTTTTTGATAGCAAGTGAGTTAACAGGTTGTTTTAAGCCGGTCAGGCCGGGTTACGTTACAAGATATAGTTTATACCCGCTTGCATTCTTCATCCCAATCCTTGGGAGTTACAGAATACACATAATCGCGAAAAGCACCTAATGTACACATAGAAGGATCACCATATCTGTGATTTTTCGGGTCCGAGCAAGCAGGAAGCTCGAGTGGCTTGCCATTGTATCTAACTCTCACAAAAAGCTCATAGGCGTTAGTGTGAATCAAGCCCTTGCTAGCTGGCTTCTCAAATAGCTCAAAAACGATATGCGATGTGTAGTTGATCCACTTGCTGTCGAATACGCCCAGCGTCGACAAGATAGTACCGATGCTAGAGTCATGAGCAGCATATAGGCACATTTTAACGGGTGACAGAAGCGTTGAGAAACCAGTGTTCTCGCCTCCTTTGCCTATCATATTTTCACATACTTCAGCCAAAAACCTGCCCATTCCAAGTCGTTTCGCTTCTGTATCAGCCGAGAACATATAAAATTCCTCATCCATTGAAGCATTTATCATAGTAGACAGCACTCCAGGAACTTGAAATCCATCAGGCGTTTTATAACCGTGAGTAACAGCTGACACATAAGTATCCACCAGAGCCCATGCCGATGACCGTTTTGCTCCAACGTTATCGGACTTATCGTAGTCCACGGCGACGCCAACGGCAGCATGCCCATCAGGGAGAATGTCTTTTAAAGCAGCTGTTACATTTCCCATGTTATTATCCCATTTCAACGAAGCAGCTTTGGCAAATTGTTTTGCAAGCTGGTTGAGTCTTGGACAAGGAACACTGAAGGGATACAGATTTTCCTCAAAAGGAAGACGCTCCCTAATTTTCGGTATCGCCCTCACAGTCCCTGGTGGGTACAACCCTGCAAACAGCTGGTGTAACGTCTCTCTTGATCGCACAACACTGGTAGTTCTTAAAGTTAGGTGAACGGCAAATATTTTTCCTTACCTCATATAAATATCTTCAGTATTGGTAAAACTTGTTGAAAGGAATCTCAGTCTCTTGACATATAGCTCGCGGAGCTGCTCTCCCAGGTTATACCCGCTCATCCGACCTAAATCTGTCAACTGCCCCTCTAGACAGATGCCCTCGCTACCGGCAAATTGAAACAGACGTGTTTGACCATCAATACCATCATGTGTAGACGTCTCGATCTCCCTCTCGTATTCAAGAGTATATTGAAGCGACGGCGGATGTAGCACACCCGCTCTTGTAGATAGTGTGGAGTAGCACAGCGGCCAAAAAATCGGGAATCCCCATTTCTTGAAATCCTGTTTCCTCCTGTACACAGGTGTTCGCTCGCCGTGTCGAAATAAGATCTGCACCTGCTTCAGCTTCAGATCCTCCGGATACTGCTGATTGACATCCTCCACGAGGAGTGGAGGTGGTGATGACATGTTGGGCAGATCTACTGTGTACCTCAGGGAGCGTTCGCCGCACTATTACGTATTGGTATAGCAAGGTATAGCAAGGTTGATATCACCATATTTTTTATAACTGCGACTAAATTGCTAAAAGGCAAACATAAATATCTTCAACGACGGAAGCATACGTATGATTCTCAACTACCACCACTCGCTCCGGTATTCAATCAAGACCTGGCGATCAATTCGAACGATGTCATCGAGTAGGACGCCTATCGAGGATCTCATCCGGTCGAGAATATCAGTTGCACTGAATCCCAGCCACCTAGTGATTAAGAATGATTCCCACAAGCATGCTCACCATGCTCCTATGATAGGTAGTGACAACGTCAAGGAAAGTCATTTTAGGTAAGAATATAACGACGTGCACGCGTAGCAGAAAATGTCTAACAGCTAGACTCGAAATAGTCTCAGAAGCTTTTAAGGGAAAGATGATGCCTGCACGACATAGATTGATATATGCACTCATGAAGGATGAGATGGCCGCACCTAACATGATACATGCTCTTCAGCTCAAAACTCTCACCCCAGAGGAGTTTCAAAAAAAATCAACATCTGTTTGAATTATTATTGTAAATTTAAATGCCGAGTAGCCTCAGGACATAATCGGTAGCCACGCCAGAAAATATGACAGCTCCTGTATGAATGTTATGCTTGAATGAGTTCCAGCAATCCTCCGGATTATCTAAGTCTACTTTATGGACCATGGAAGCCAATCTGTATGCAGCAACTGCCACTCCTCCGTAAAAAGCCATTCCCATTCCACCAAGGTAGCCAGCCAAAGTGAGCAGCCCAACTTGAGCGCCTGTGAGGACCGACATCACTTTTTTGCTATTGTCTCCCCAGGCTAAAGCTGTCGACTTAATTCCGACGTTAACGTCATCAACCTTATCCTGATGGGCGTAGATCGTATCGTAGACCATCGTCCAACAGACCCCGGACGCATAAAGTGCCGACATCGTGGGTAAATCCCAAACCCCCATCGCTGGGAACCCGAGAAGGGCTCCCCAGTTAAATGTCAACGACAAAACGACCTGAGGATAGTATGTTATACGTTTGAACAGAGGATAAGTGGCTACCAAAGCCAAACTGCTGGCTCCCAGCAAGAAGCATTCTGAGGGTAGAGCCAAAAGAACTGCAAGTCCTACGCTCATTTGCCCACCAAGGAAAATAATAGCTTGTTTGGGCGTTATGACTTTGGCTGCCAAGGGGCGTTGAGTTGTTCTCGCTACCTTGTCATCAAGATCACGATCCCAAAGATCGTTAATTGTACAGCCAGCTCCTCTCATTATGAGTGAACCGACTCCGAAAAGTCCTAGTATCCCAGCAGTGTGTAGAGGACTTGCAGAAGACTCGATCGCCGCCATAGTGATTCCCCAGGCTAGCTGTCAGTTTGTGAACTGTAGTCAACATACCACTGGGCCAGAAGAGTAGCCAAGTTCCAACTGGCTTCTCAATTCGCATCAGTGCTGCGTAAGGTCTCGCTTTTGGCGGTAGCAAACGAAGAATTGTAGGGAGTCGCTGCTCTGCAGCCACAGCCGAGACTACTGGATCAATTGCGATTCCAGTATTTTTTCTTGTGCTCTCATTAGTGACGCCATTATATATGGTAGTAGATGACCGGAATGACCTTAAAGCTTGTTTTTTGATGGCCCTGAGGCCATTAACTCGCGGGTGCAACAGCTGTGATCTACAGTAAGAAGGGATTAACATTGTTTGGGTGTCAAGCAAGATCGCGCTCTAGAGAAAAAATAATTTGCTCCACGAACATTTCAAAAGCCATGCTTGCAATATATTTAAGGTTGACACGACACACAAATGCAAATAATTGTGGAGGAAATATCGATCAATAAGACTACATAAATCTTCCAGAAAAACCACTCCAGAGTACTATGTTACATCTCGCTAAACCATGAAGTAGAATATACATGGCCTAAGTCCACAGCATGTACTCATTGTAAGAATGGGATGATACTCTTTGAAAATACAATTCTATCTGGAAAAGAGAGGGATATGACGTCAAGTATATCCGTATATCGCCTAACGAAGGCCTCCGCTCTGCACAGGTCTATCTGTAGTTTTTGCCGAGAGTTCTGAATACGCCTTACTTCGACATCTATGGCTTTGGTTAGTTAAGGGCGATTTTTAGCATGGTGGTGAACCTGCAACTGATATTCGAGAGAGAGCGTACCATTTCCTAAGAGACGTGCGTTTTCGAACGCTCTGTTTTCGTTTGCTATGACATCCAGAACGATGTTGTACCTTTGCATACTGTTATTGAATGTTTCGACTAGGTGATCGATATTGATCTCTGACAGAACGAGAGACGACTCCTCAACACGTCGGTGTCTCCTAGTATACATCTGTGCGTGCGATATGGACTTTTCACTCATGTATGTACCCTTCGGCCTCTATTGCCCAATTTTCATGGCGGACTGTTTGATTTTTGGTGGTGGCAGCTATTAAATATTGCTGTGAGCATATAAGCGAGACAATGAAATTCAGTTTAATTTCAAAGTGAAATAAAGAACGCCTGATCTGCTGTCAAAAAGCCTTCCAAATATGAAGACGCTCGGCTGGTTATTTGTATACATAAATTAAACTGGGGGTGGCAGGCACTCTGCGTATGAAAATCTTAATGTTGCCTCGTTAAGATAAAGTATCTCGCACGTAGATGTTTCATATTGTGTGGTTCAGATATATACACTCTTCAAAGCCTTACAGATACAGTAATAACTCCTGATGATGCCTATTTAAATATAGATGTCGTAGTGGCCTCTGAAAGGGGGTTGCTAGTTGTGCGCTGCGTTTGCGTGCAGCGAAACGGACAGCTAAGAGTTGATCTGCTCGAGGTCTAAAACTAAGCGAGCTTCACCTGTAGCATCGGTAGGAGAAGGAGTGCCCGGCTCGCTTGGTTGCTCGGTCTCGGAGTTGGCTTTCAGCTTTAAAATTACGTCTTTTATATGTTGCCTCTTAACCGAAAGCTGCTCTTGTCCCCACATTTTCATTAGCTGCTGATTAACAAGCTTTTTGTTATGCTTAGTGTCCGTGAGTAGAGGTATGATGGCATCAGCTTTTTGGAGAAAAGTCTCGACGAAGTGAAGAAGATATACGCCGCAATCACAATAATTTGGTTGCACAGGAACCTGACCGTAGCGCCCCTTTATTTCCTTACTGTCTGCTTCCATACCTCTCTTCTCCAATGACGCAGCAGCGAGATAATCCTTGAGCGGCTTGAATATCGAGTTGTGTCGCAAATTTAGGGAATCGAAAACGAAAATAGTCGGTCTTACGAGAGGCATTAGCAACACTCTGGATAGAAATTAACATAGAGGCTTACTCTTCACCTGAAACTGTTTGCTTCCTTGAGGGGTCTTCGCTATGCGCCTCTAAAAACTCGAACACATCAGGCATCTCGGGTGAGGATGACCGCAGTTGTGATCCAGCGGAATCGCCTTCTTGCCGCTTGGCTTCAGTGTTTAAGACGGTACCGATATTACCGACATTGCATATGACGGCAACAAACCAATGGGAGCTCTCGTGAATTGGGATTACCAAATACTTCATGCCAAACAAGTCTACCTTGCTGGTCCATTTCTTCACATTTTCAAAAGAACCTTTGACTCCATTAACTCTTTGGGTTAATCTTTTGTAGAAGAATGTGTTGAAGATGTATGTCTTCTCTGATATGGATGGTGGTAGATTACTTAACGTGTAAGTGAGATAGAAGTCTATGAGTGTATCGTTTAAAAATTCACCCTCTTCCAAGCGGGCGAAGTCTTCTGCAGTGACCTCAACTGTCTTGGATCCAAACTTGAATCGCAGAGGCCGCCCGAATTTTGTAGCCTTCGAACTTTCGACACTAGCACTTGGCGATCAGCACATGCCACAGAGTATACCAACTTACCCCAAAATCTTATCATCTGATTCATCAACATATTCTGCACTTTGAGAAACTCGATCGTCGTCTATGACCACACGCTGGGAACTTCTAGTCTGTCGTCCGGACGTAGAAGGAGAGCCGTCTCGCTCGGGAACTGTTGCAACCTTGTCAATGACAGCGCTCGGCTTCTTTTTGTTGCCCGAGTATGCATTAATTAAACGTTGAATCTGCGTCCTATGAAATCAGAAGACATGACAATCATTATTATGTACCTATTCAATGCCTCGATTTTGGATATGCCGTCCACATCATACATGAATTTAATCAAAGCGGAATCGTCTTTTGACATCATGTCTACGACTATGTAGTCGGCTGTGACCTCATACAGAGCTACTGATTAGCCACACCATCAAAGGTCTCTTCTTACTTAAGCGATTCTTCATTTTGATGACGATCTGTAGCGAATCGAGACAATACTTTCGTGATCAGCTTGACTCTTGACGCCCACCTTACAATAACTTTGAGAACCTTTCCTGATTCGAGTTTCAAAACTTGTCTCGAGGACAAAGAGTCATCACTCTGAGATCGTGGACTTCGTATTTCAAGGTAAGAGTCTTGTCGTAGAGGCAGAACCACCACGCTTAAGGTCCCATTCGCGCTTGCTTCGATGGAACGTGTACCGAATTGTGCATGAGCAATACCAAGCCTGTGCTCAATACACGAAGTACGCGAGTTCTGTGTATGCACTCTGTAGCTCCCTTCTCCAGCCGAATTTATCTCTGTCGTATACGAAGCCACCATTTCGCTGGTCCCTCCCTTCCGACAGGGTTCTAAATTTATCGGTGGAGCATCTGATTCATTGACAGTGTCGGATGTGTCACTTAATTTTCTCCTTTTATTGGAATACTCTGAAGCCATTCTCTCGATGTCTGTGGCTTCCTTTGACCCTTCAATGATCTTCACTCCAGGACGTCCAGGTTTGGGCTTTTCATTCCTTTTCATCTGGTGAGAAATTTTAGCTGGTGCATTGAGAGTATCCATAGGAGCGAAGCCCGACCCAGTCTTTGGCTGCTTGTAAGCAAACATCGAGTGAAGACTTACTCTGGCAGATGATGTAGGTAGCTTTATAGGCACAGCATCTCGCGGACTAGCAGTTAGAGATGCATTTTTTTGAAAAGATACCGTGTATATACTGGCATCAGCGATGCAGATGAGAAGGTTCTTCTTGCTCTTGTAGAAGACTCTATCGGCGATGTGGACACGTTCTCTGGCTTTATCTGAGGTGTGAGAGGGTTAAAATGACGGTCCTTCACTCACCAGATCCACTTTCTCGATTCCATTGCCTTCATCTGATGAGTCCATCAGTCTCAGCTCTGAGTCGGGCACCTCTCAATAACAAGTAAAGAAGCACCGACCACCTTCATCAGCTTCCATAAATTTTTCGAGTGTAGTTGGGACAAACCTCACAACGCGTAGTTCTCCCAAAAGTCGTCACGGCAGTGAGATCGCAACGTCGGTACTGTGAGAAAACATACAAATACGTTAACGCCTTCTCCTTCATATTATTTGATACGGAGCAGACCATTGTTGAATATTTTTGTACCCCATTAGGTCTACTTTTTTTTTTATTAACGAGCTATCTGGCTTTGTTACATTAGGCTTGTGGAATTCCATTCCATGCTTCTACAATTCGTTTTATACTGTTTTCAAACTTCTTGCTAGTGATCATTTTTCTTTCGTCGAGGTTGTAGAATGGATTGCAGACCAAAGAGATATATGCATGTTGTATTGCGCGGAATATCTATGTCGTTAGAGCTGACTCAGATCCACTCGTTCATGTGAAATTGGCAAACCAGACATCGTTATCTTACACTTTTTATATCGTTCCCGACGACATCCCCACTCGCAAAGCCCAAGACAATCTTCACGCCGGTATTGGTCATCCACCCGTACATGGCGATGTCATCTTGTACGTAGAGAAGACCGAAGTCCGAATCAGTGGTCTTCTGGGGCAGCTTTGCAACGAATATATCCAGAGATATATGAGCGAGGAAATGATATCTAAGAGACTTGGGATCCCGTGATGAAATCGATTGTGACGATGGCCCGTAGACTTCCACGAATAGAGGATTATTCTTCGTCAATATACAATTGTAATGGAGTGCGCCCTACCTCTCGGCCCATCAAGGCGACGATTTCAATCTTCGAAGGCATATTTCATCAGGAGGCATCAGACAAGGTCTTGACCATGTGGCAATGGATTGAATAGCGTGTTGAACAAGATATAACGAAGTGTGGTCGAAGAATAGAATTAGTTGTGCTTTGGGAGGTTTAAGCTTGATCATAACTACGTCTACTGTTGTTTCTATTCCCAGCCAATTCCCCAAAATCATGGCCCAAAATCTGGCCAGAGGATCATCCACATGGGTCAGATGTGTATGTTCAGATACAGTTTGGTGAGGTGGATTATATCCTAGCTTGGTGTCTGTGAACTGGCCGCGCTCCTGCCGGGGCTATCTGTGTTGTCTCTGTCGAAATTAGACGTCATAGCCAAACAAGGATCTTCTTTACATACCGAACAAAGACGGAATTATGGAAATAGAAATTTATTGGCGTGATCGTCGAATACCCGGGGCGTAACCGGATTCGATCGTTGTCTCTACGTCTTCAACAACAACGACCGCAAAGAGTAAATCTCACCGATGTGGACTCCCAGTACACAATGTCAATTCACTGATCAGCGCCATCGGCAGTCTTTATGGACAAGGCCATAAATAGGCTCCATGTCCTCCTGATCTATATTTTCCTACACTCCTCTACACTGGACTTGAACGCTAAGATGTCTTTGAAGTACCTGCCGTCTGTTACTCCCAGGTGAGTGTTATGTTGCATCGGGTCTAACCAAACAGCGCCATCGCTCTGGGAACCGTTTTCACCCACGCGTCCTCGCTCGTCCTTTCGTCTCCTGTCTTCGGTGAGGCATTTGCTACGGCTAAGAAGAGTGACACTCCTGAGGAGTTCCTGAAGTCTAAGGAGGCCACCAGTGCCCTAGGCCTGTGGTCGTCCTCCCTTGTCGGATCGGCGGCTAAGACCTATGCTGTCGCTGCTCTCCTTCAGACCACTGGAGTTCTCACGAACAAGGGTGCGGCCTACCTAGGCGGTCTTTTGTTCACTGTGACCACTCTTCCTGGAATTGCCATCAACATCGTCCAGGAGAAGAGACCATGGGACTACGTCGCGGCGAAAGCTGTCAGCGAGCTTGTTGGTACGGTCGGATTGGCTTTGACCCTCAACTGGTGGGGAACCAGACCGAGCCTGACCAAATAACTCATTGTAATTCTCTGAGACTTGTCGTTAGTATGCTAATGTTATAATATTTGCTTCACGCGATAATCATGTTTGTAGCAGGAATGACATCGTAGTGTGGAGGGTGGATAGTGTGGAGGTGATACGATTTTATTACCCTACCGTCCCAGAGAGCAATGTCTCAAAGATGATTGGCTGGTTGTGCAGCCAAATTGAGTTGTACCTCCAAAAAAATCACTCTTCATCCGTAACATTCATATTCCTAGAATCATCCGCAAAGATGGGTGGAGGAGCTGTTGATATTTCTAAGGTTTGTTCCGAGATAATTATAAGAACGATGAAGGCTGACTCTCGAAGAAATATACCTTGCGCTCGTCAGGAGTGTGGGAGCGTGTGCGCAAGATGCTTGCTCTCGTACCGAACCGATCGACCGGAAATCCTATCGTTCCGCTCTACCGCGTTCCGTCGACCGGCTCGCGTCCGGAGGCTCATGTTTACACTGACCCCAGCACACTCCCCGCTGCTGACATTGCCGAGAACCCGTACTTCAAGAGGGACGTTCGCAGAAACTATCCGCGGTTAGCCCTTTACAGCCAGAGCGACATTGGCGGATTATTGAAGTTTGGTTCCACGTTGAATCCCCGGATTGCCGATGGTGATGCAAGTGTTCAAGCTGTTGCTACTGCGAAGGCTGGTGGCTTGAGTCTGATCGAAGTCATCAAGTCTGCTCCTAAGGAAGTAATTTTGTCAGAAGTATTGAAGGATGGACTGCCTCCTCTTCCCGGCAAGGCGGTGTCCTGGGAGATTGTGAGTGAGACTGAGAGTGGCATGTACACAGACAAGTATCCTGTAAGAATGTTCAAGTGAGTCCAGATGATAGATTTATTGCACCGGATAGGATCTGTACTTATTTGTACGCATACATTTTAATTTAAGTATCAGACAAACTACCAGGACTCCTCAAGCAACAGCACGTATTAGACTCGCTATTTTGTGGAAACGTCGAACGTGCTGCTTGTATAGTAGTGAAAGATGCATAAAATCTACAGGCAAAATCAATTTGAACCGTAAGCCGATGGATGGAGGCGTTGCTTCCACTATTGCCTAGAAATTTCGATTATCCAGAATATTATATTGAGAGAGGCTTCTATACGAGCCAAGTACCAACAAAGAAGATGCATTATATATGATTTTCTCTTCGAACATATGAACTACCTATAGATCTATCTATCAGCGTCTCGTCAGATATTTATGTAATAATCTCAGTATCGACATATATTCGTATTGTTCAGACCTCTTCATTTTTTGCTAGCATCGAATACGGTCATTGAGATTCCGAACAGCACATTTGGTGGCTACAGCTGTGGTACCATAGATTTTTGAGCATTTTAATCTACTAGCTTATTAGTAAAATATCCACTATAGTGCAGAGAAGCCTGCACCCACATACGGCAGAATATTTATATGTTTATTTAAATATATATGCAGATGTATATATATATATCTATACATATATTTATTCAAAAATTTACACACGTAGCTGGGTATATATGTATATTATATAAATAGATACAAACATATATATCTGCATAATATGCAGTAATATATATGTATATTATATAGTATATATTTATACATATGTGTTATATATTATATATTATATATTATATATTATATATTTATACATAAATATTATATATTATATTTGTATATATATATTTATATACGCAAATATCTCTATATCACATATATTTTGTGTACACATAAATATGTACAAATATATGAAAATGTATATATGAAAATGTATATTATTGATTTTACCAACACATGGTAAATACATCTATTCCGCCACATTTAAAATACACAGATCTATGTATGTTAATAAGCTTGTTCTATATCTACTCAATGAAATATGGACCTGCTTCATTACAGGCACGTACGATTTTACTCTGCCTTCATAATCTGTTCGTGTAGCATCTATTACTCTATCTACTAACTTTTCGTTTGATGCTTGATTCTTAAATATGTCTGTAGTATCTAATGCGAACGTATTTCACTACTCATACACATATATATTCCAGACGTAATGGATAGCAAATCAGAATAATTCTGGTTGATGTCACTACCAAATACCGGAGTGCCATAATAATATAATTTAATATTGCGCGACCAAAACATTGTAGCAGAACACAACTGAATATAGCTCAAATTAGAGTCTGATATTTGTCATCTAGTTGTATCAAGTACATGTTTCTCACAGGATTCTTCGTATCATTTCGTCTTGCCGTGGCTTCTGACATGGCCCCACGAACCAAGATGTAATTCATGGATATTATCTTTAAGGCCTAGTACTGACGAGTCTACCGTATTGTTACTCGTCCAATTCTCCAAGCCTGAAGCACTGCTTAGGCTCAATATGGCTGGGTTGTAAACACCTCTGCATATTCTCGCTTGTTGGATGCTGGGTAAACTGTTGTGATACTATACTTTTACATTCCATGAAATGTCGAGATGTTGACATGGAGCTGGGCAGCAGTGCTTTTGCAGCTTATTCAGATTTTCAACACTCAAAAATTATCCTAATTGTCATTTCATAAGTGAAATACCCATATCTTTTTCTTCTGAGCCGTACCCAGTTCAGATCAATATGGAATATATTGTCATTGTAACTTAATCCGTAAATTTCAGACAGCGTGAAGATATTATTATCCATTAATAGCACATATAGAGCCTACAGCTGATTTTTTAAAGCGGAAAAATCTGTCAATAATAGTAATTAGATTTCGCCTTGCTCTGATCATGAAATTTCTGGCAGAAATTTGATGCAAACGCCCCTATTGAACGCCAAAGTAATTGACACTACTACTACCCAACCAACAAATATTAATAATGCGAGCTTCCATAATCTTTCGCTTATTTTTGATCGAGTAAGATTAAAACAAACTGCTGCAAGAATACTGGCGGTCAGTTTCTCACTTCAGTGAACGTCGATAATAACTTGTATAACTTGCTTCAGGTATGTAATGCAGAGACCGACAAATTGTAAACTTAGATAGACATACTATTTTGATCGGAACATATTAATGCGCCATCAGTAATTCTTGATTTTCATGGTCAAAGTTTATGCCTTAATTCTGGACACAAGTCAAGTATAAATTGAATTCATTTGACATTTCAGATCATTATTATTATTATTATTATTATTATTATTATTATTATTATTATTATTATTATTATTATTATTATTATTATTATTATTATTATTATTATTATTAT
>NW_027118032.1:0-6674 GCF_038497935.1 Neoaidaea tothii
GGGCGGGGGGGGGGGGCGGGGGGCGGGGGCGGGGGCCGCCCGCCGCCCCCGCCCCCCCCCCCCCCCCCCCCCCCCCCCCCCCCCCCCCCCCCCCCCCCCGCCGGAGGCTCACCCACAAACGAGCCTCCGGCGGCGACTCCGTCGGGGGTAGCTGCCCTTCGGGCAGAGGGCATACAGCCGCAAGTGGCATATAGCCGCAGATGGTACCCGACCTGCCCGCAGGGCAGCCACCCTCGACGGAGTCGCCGCCGGAGGCTCACCCACAACGAGCCTCGGCGGCGACTCCGTCGAGGGTGGCTGCCCTTCGGGCAGAGGGCATACAGCCGCAGATGGTACCCGATCCGGCCGGCGAGCCCTCGTCGGCGCGGGGCTTGCCCGCATGAATCAGCGGCGGGCTGGGTGGCGCGTGGCTGGCGCGTGGCGCGTGGTGCTGCAGGCTACTGGTAGACAGGGCTGCACGTCCGAGCGCGGCGCCCACCGGCGCAGCGCGTCGAAGGTCGCAGAATCGATTAAGCTATGGACGGCTAGAACGTAGAGCCCTCCGGGGGCTGGGGCAGCTTGCGGTTGGAGCCAGAGGCCATTTCCCTGGGGTCAGCGGGGCCGGGCAGCACGCACCTTCTGAGCTCGAGCAGCACGGTCTCCATGGTGTAGTCGCGCTTCCACTGGGCCAGGCAGGCGATCTTGGAGGGCTCGACCTGGGGTCAGCGGGCCCCTGCGCCACACACCTTTCCGTCGGTCGGGTTGACGCACGGCACGTTCACCTTGGAAATGAACTGGACGGTCGGCGGGACGTCGGGATAGGCCGGCCCGCACGTCAGCTTGACCGAGTAGATGCGGTTCTCGTGCACGCTCTGCGGTCAGCGGCGTCGCGCGCGCACGTACGTGGGGCGGCCCCAGGATCGTGCCGTTCCACTCGGACATGGTGATGTCGTCGCTGTCCGAGAGGCCGTACGAGCAGGCCTCGGCGCCGAGGCCCTTCTCGCCCTTTTCGAGCTCCTCCAGGAGACGGAAGTTGCGCGGTCTGCGTCAGCGGGCCCGGGCGACACGTACATCTTGGCCGACATTTTGCTCGAGCGTGACGGTGCGGGCGGCGGGCGCTGCCAATAACCGCGCGGCGCCGCCGGGCGGGTAACGCACGTGACCGCGCGCCGATAGGGCCGCCGCAGCGTCACACCCCATCCACACCCGCACGATGAGCGCAGTCGGCCTGCTGACGGGCAACCTCGCGAGCCTGTTCTCCGAGACCAAGCGGCGAAACGCCGAGCTGCGCCAGGTACGTGCCCGCCGGCCCCGCTGACCCAGGCATGCGAGAAGTCGACCGCGGTCATCAAGCAGCTGGCCGCCGCCGACCGCCCGGAGGCCGCCGTGTTTGAGGGTGCGTACGTCCTGGGCCCGCTGACGCAGACCTCGCGCGGACGCCGGACTTTGTGACGCCGTTCGTGCTGGCCTGCGCGACCCGCAACGTCAAGTCGAGCGCAATTGCGATCCAGAGCATCCAGCGCCTGATTCTGTCCCACGGCCTGTCGCCGACCATCCTGGGCAATGTGCTCAAGGCGTTCCAGGAGGCCGCCCACCTGAACGCCGAGATCCAGCTCAAGATCCTGCAGACGCTGCCGCCGCTGATCGAGAACTACGGGCCGGACCTGTGCGGCGACCTGATCGCGCGGACGCTGGAGATATGCTCGCTGCTGCAGAGCAGCAAGATAGCCGTGGTTGTGAACACGGCGGCGGCGAGTACGTGGCCGACGGAGCGCGCTGACCCAGCCCTGCAACAGCTGATCGTGGCCGTGTTCGACGAGGTCGTCAAGGAGGACAGTACGTGGCCGCGCGGGCGCGCTGACGCAGAAAACGACGCCGTGGCCGCCACGCTCGAGGCCCAGTGCGGCGACGACGGCACCAAGATCCCGGTCAAGCCGGCCGCGTGCGACGCCCAGCGCATCTTCCAGGACGTGTGCTTCCTGACCGAGGCGCGCCGCGCCACGTTCCTGCACATCGGCGCCATGTCCGAGACGTTCGGCCTCGAGCTCATCGAGAGCATCATCTCGAACCACCTCGAGGTCTTCCTGACCCACCCCGAGCAGACGTACATCCTCAAGTCGTACGTGATCCCGCTGATCCTGCGCACGCTGTCGGAGCGGCACGAGTTCGCCGTGACCGTGCGCACCATCCGGATCCTGTACCTGATCCTGCGCCGCCACCTGTCCACGCTGCCGGTCGAGTCCGAGGTCGCGCTGTCGCTGCTCGTGCACCTGCTCGACGTCGACGACGGCCACGCGTGGAAGCGCATCCTGGTCATGGAGGTCTTCCAGGGCATCTTTTCCGAGTTCGGCCTGGTCCGCAAGATCTACGCCGAGTACGACTCCCAGGACGGCCGCCAGCCCATCCTGAAGCTGATCGTGGGCAAGCTCAACAAGATCAGCGCCGAGCAGCCGTCGGTGACGGGCCCGTACCGCCGCGGCTCGGGCTCGCTGCTGTCGAGCATCAAGGAGACTGCGTCCGAGGCGGCGGCGGCCGACCTGTCGACCGTCGCCGGCTTCATCACGGGGGCCGTCGGCCTGACGGACGCGGCCGTGCCGGTGCTGTCGGTGCAGACGTCGTCCGTGCGCGTGCTGTGCATCGACCAGCTCGACAAGACCGAGCCGCCGCAGATGCCGGACACGTACCTGTACTACCTGGTGCTGACGTGCATCAACGCGCTGGCGGACGGCATGGCCCGCTTCCTGCTGCCGCTGTCGGTGCCGGAGCCGCGCGAGACCGACGACGCGCGCGAGCCCAAGGACGCCAAGGACGCGCCGCCCGCCGCCGCGTCCACCGCGCCGTCGACCGCGTCGACCTCTCCGGCAACGCCCACCGCGCGGCCCCGCCGCAAGACGCTCAAGTACCGCGGCATCGCCGTCAACCCGCTCGCGCTCGACGCCCACCCCCTCAAGGCCGACATCGCCATCACCGCCGCCATCGTCTCGGACTGCTGGCCGGCGCTGCTGGCCGCGTTCTCCACGTACATGTACGCCCCGGTCGACTCGGAGCTCTTCCACAACATCGTCCGCGCGTTCCAGAAGGTCACGCAGTCGGCCGGGCTGCTCCGGCTGGCGACGCCGCGCGACGCGTTCCTGACCACGCTCGGCAAGATCGCGCTGGCCACCAGCGGCCCCGCCGGCGCCAACGGCGACGGCTTCGCGCACGGCGTCAAGGAGGCCGCCGACCCGTCGGCGCCCAAGCTCAACATCCGCAACCTGCTCTGCCTGCGCGCGCTGCTCAACCTCGGCATCGCGCTCGGGCCGACGCTCAAGGACTCGTGGACGATCATCCTCGAGACGCTCGAGAGCGCCGACCTGGTCATGCACGCGTCCGCCCGCCGCACCGGCCGGTCCGTCTCGATGGGCTCCGCCGGCCGCGCCGACAGCGGCGCCGCGCACGAGCCGGCGGCCGGGTCGTCGGTCGCCGCCGAGACCACCGCGGTCGAGAACGCGGTGCGCAAGCTGCTCGAGTGCTCGCGCGACTTCCCCGACGACTCGTTCCTCGACATGATCAACGCGCTCTGCAAGGTGTCGGCGCTGACCATCAACATGCCGTCGGCCGCGCCGCTGGAGCCCGCGCGGTCCGAGACCGGGTCCGTGTCCGGGTCCGTGTCCGGCGACGACTCCAAGCCGCCGTCGCCGCTCAAGCGCCAGCGCTCCGGCGTCGGCGTCGCGCGGTCGCACGGCGACTCGCTCTTTGCGATCGCCAAGCTCGGCGAGCTCGCCGAGCTCAACATCGCGCGGCTCGTGACCGCGCCGCCGGACGCGTCGGGCTGGTCCGTCCTCGTCAGCTACCTCATCCGCTGCGCGGCCTACCGCGAGACCAACTCGGCCACGCGCATCAAGGCCGCCGAGGTGCTCAACGCGGTCATCCTCTCGGCCATCGTCGAGGCCGCCAAGCGCGAGCTCGGCGACGACCTGCTCGAGCCCGTCCAGAAGCGCTGCCTGCTCTCGCTCGAGGAGCAGATGTACGCCATCATCCGCCAGGGCCACCCCACCGAGCTCGAGCTGTCGGCGCAGACCGCCGACGCCGAGATCCAGTGCACCACGCTCAACACGCTCAACGAGGTCCTCGACCGCACGGGCTCGTCGCTGACCGACGGCTGGGACACGGTCTTCTCGACCATCGCCGGCATCTTCGTGATGCACTACCAGGGCAGCCTGCTGCCCACGACGCCGGTGCCGGACGACGTGCTCGCGCTGCGCAGCGCGCGGCCCAAGACGAGCAAGTCCGAGAACGACAACGTGGCCAAGCTCGTCAAGGCCGCCTTCGGCTCGGTCCAGCTCATCTGCAGCGACTTCCTCGAGGCCCTGCCGCCGGGCTGCTTCCTCGTCCTGATCGACGTGCTCTTCTACTTCTGCGAGCAGCACGACGACCTCAACATCTCGCTCACCACCGTCACCTTCTTCTGGACGGTCTCGGACTTCCTGCGCGCGCACGCCGGCAGCAAGGCGGCGCCGTTCCGCCTGAGCACGCCCGTGCGCACCAAGGCCGAGCTGCTCGCGCTCGTGCGCAGCCCCGACCGCGCCGACGCCGGCGTGGCCACGTGGATCGTGCTGCTCCTGCGGCTGACGGCCATCTGCTCGGACGCGCGGTCCGAGGTCCGCAACGGCGCCGTCCAGATCCTGTTCCGCATCTTCGACACCTACGGCCACCTGCTCGACGCCAACAGCTGGGCGGCCTGCCTGTGGATCGTCGTGCTGACGGTGATGGAGGTCCGCCCGCCGGCCGACATGCCCGTCGAGCTCGTGGACGCGGGCACGGTCCAGGCCCGCGACATGGCCCGCAAGCAGTGGTCCGAGACCATGGGCCTGATCCTCAGCGGCCTCGCCCGGCTGTACTCGACCTACATCGCCGCGATCGCCCGCCAGGACGACTTCGACAAGATCTGGGCGACCCTGATCCGGTACCTGCAGCTCATGGTCGACTTTCGCCGGCCGGAGGTCGCCGTGTCGGTGTTCAAGTCGCTGGCGGACATGCTGGACGGCGTGGCCAACGCCGCGCTCGACTTCCCGGTCGCGTGCCTCGACCGCACCTGGGACCTGTGGACCGGCCAGGAGGCCGCCGTGGCGGCCGCGTGCGCCCAGCAGCCGGGGCCGCTCGTGCAGCAGGCCGTGACGGCCTACGTGAACGCGTTCAAGCCGCTGTACGGCCTGCTGGGGCCGCACATGACCCTCGACCGCCTGGCCGTGGCCCTGCGCGTGCTGCAGGCCTGCCTGCTGGCGTCCAAGCTGCCGCCGTACTACTCGGACGCCAACTTCCCGACGCCGCTGCAGGCCGTCGTGCTCGACGTCCTCGGCGCCGTGCAGACGACCGAGCCGGGGTCGGCGTCGCTGGTCCTGCGCAGCTACGCGACCTTCAGCAGCTTCGCGTACCAGGACGCGCTCTTTGGCGGCCGGCGCAAGCCCGACGAGCCGACCCTCATCGGCGTCTCGACCGCGGCCTTTGCGGCCCTGCCCGCCGCCGTGCGCGCCGCGCTGTGGGACGCCACCGTCTTCACCGACGGCTCGCTGGCGTACGTGCTCGAGATGCTCGTCGTGCCCATGCGCAAGAAGTACCGCTGCCCCAAGCACGAGACGGACGACGCCGCCAAGCTCACGCTGTGGATGCTCGCCACCAACACGTTCGAGGCCGTCGCCGAGGCCGTCATCCCCGAGGCCGAGCGCCGCGCGCTCGAGCCCGACGCCAAGCACGCGCTCTGGCGCCAGATCATCGCCGGCGTCTGCGCCGTGCTGAGGTCGAACCTGACCGAGCCCGGCCCCGACGCCGCCCGCGACGAGGACTTTGACATGGCCACCGCCGGCCGGCTGCACGCGCTCGTGATCGGCCACCTCGGCGACCAGCCGCCGGCCGTGGTCGACGACTACCTGGCCACCGTCTTCGACTGCTCGCTGCTGTACGAGGTCGACAACCTGACGGCCACGGCCGAGCCCGACATCGAGCGCCAGCTCGACGCCATCTTCCACGAGCCGCTCTACGGCACGACCGAGTACCGCACGCTGCGCCTGCGCCGCAGCATGGCCTACCGCTGCCTCGACACGCTCTTTGCGCTGTGCATGGACCTTCACACCGCCGACCCCAGCGCCCGCGTCGTCGCCCACGCGGCGATCAAGTACCTGCTCATGCGCTGCGCCATCGTGCTGCACAACTACGCGGCCGACCAGCCGCTGCGGGGAACGATCCCGGTCCCGAGCCTGCAGCGCAAGGAGCTCGTGTACCTGCTGACCAAGCTGCTCGAGCTCGAGCGCCATCTCGACGACGAGATCGACCGCGACGGACCGGGCCTGCACTCGGGCCACGCCCTCGTCAAGTTGTTTCCGCTGCTCTCCAAGAGCTTGACCGTCAGCACGCGCGACACCACCGTCATGCGGCTCCTACAGAGCTCGTTTGAGCAGATCGGCAAAGGCATTGGTGCCGAGTAATAGAAATAGATTGTATGCAACTATCGCCGCACGGCGTGCGGCTCGCGCGAGCGTTGGCGTGCCTCCGGCGGCGACTCCGTCGAGGGTAGCTGCCCTGCGGGCAGGCCATACGGCCGCACATATAGCCGCCCTGCCCGCAGGGCAGCCAGCTTGACGGAGTCGCCGCCGGAGGCACGCACAGCCCAGCCGGCACCTCTGGAGTGGCTGTGAAGTGGCGCATAGCCACCATATAGC
>NW_027118032.1:6771-62143 GCF_038497935.1 Neoaidaea tothii
AGCCGCACATATAGCCGCTCTGCCCGCAGGGCAGCCACCTCGACGGAGTCGCCGCCGGAGGCACACCCAGCCCGGCCGGCACCTCTGGAGTGGCTGTGAAGTGGCGCATAGCCGCCATATAGCCGCACATATAGCCGCTCTGCCCGCAGGGCAGCCACCTCGACGGAGTCGCCGCCGGAGGCACACCCAGCCCGGCCGGCACCTCTGGAGTGGCTGCGAAGTGGCGCATAGCCGCCATATAGCCGCCTTGAACGCAGCGCAGCCGCCGGCGCCGTCGTCGCCACAGGCGCCCGCCACTGGCGCCACTAGAGGCTCAGGTGCCGGTCTAGCCGAGCGGCACAGCAGCGCGTCGCCATCCCGGCGAGTCGCCGGCTCATGCGTGGTGTGGCGCATAGCCACTACCAGGCACGGCTACCGCGACGCCAAGCCTAGGGCCTTGGCCAGCGCGCGCAAGACCCGCAGCAGGCGGCGGAGCGCGCGGCGCAGACGCGAGCGCTGGACCACCGCGCCAGCAAAGTGCACGGAGCCGACAGTGGTGCCGATAGAGGGCGGAGTGGCGTCATTGAAGCTGACGCCCTCGATCTCGAGGTCTGTCACGCGCACGCCAAACGCCTTGCGGCGGTAGTGCTGCGCCGGCACCTTGAGTCGGCTGCTGGACGACGACTGCTCCGAGCAGAGATTGGCCGAGCCGCAAGCGATGGACGGGTTCGACGGCGTGCCGAACGGGTTCGTGAGCGACGACGCCGCGGACCGCGCGTCCGGCAGCGACGGCACGGCCAGGTGGCCGGCCGCGCGCGGCGAGCACGGCGGCGACACCGGCGAGAAGATCGGGTTGGCGGTGCGCGTGCGCTTGGAGCCGCACAGCTCGCCCATGGACACGCGCGAGCCCGAGCTGGCGTCGTCCGGCACGCGGCGCGCCGCCAGCGGCGCCGAGCCCGGCAGCAGCGACAGAATCGCCGAGTCGTCCGAGAGATCGTGCAGGTCCGGGGACGACGACAGATCCGTGGCCGAAAACGTGCTGGCCAGCTCGGCCGGCCGGGCCTTGATCTGGCCGCGCTTGCCGATCGCGGCCTCCTCCGAGCTGCAGATGTTCTCGAGCACGCGCGTGAGGTCCTCGGCGTCAAACTCGGGCGTCGTGAACGCCGGGTAGTGCATGCCGCCCGAGACCGCGTGGCCGACGTCGGTGTAGTCGTCCGCAAAGACGGGCTCGGCGGCGGGCGCGACCGGGATGTACCGCGGCTTGTCGGCCGAGCGCGAGAGTGCGCTGGCCACGGCGGCCGCGCGCTTGCGCGTGGCCCCGGGCACCTTCCATTGCTTGCTGGTGTGGTCGTAGACGGCGTCCGCGCCGGGCACCTTGGCGGGCGCGGGCGTAAACAGGTCGGACCTGGCGTCAGCGGGACCGGGGACCAACTTACAGGATCGCCATGGTTGCTGATCCAAGAGCCGGGCGCCGGCGCGGTTTTACCGCCGGCAGACAACGGCGGGCGCGTGCGCGCACAACGGCGCGAGACAAAGACGCGCTGGGAGTTGCGCCGCACGTTGTGCGGCGCGTTGGGAGCCGTGCGGCGGCGGGCGCATGCGCGCACAAGCCCACGCCACCGCGCCACACCTCCGTCGGGCCGGTGGCGGGTCGGCTGCGACCGGGTCGCGTGCGCAGCCCCGCACCGGGTCGGCCGCGGCCGGGCGCGGCCGGCCGCGCACGCACGCACCCGACGCCGCGGCCTGCAGCCGCGCCCGACGACGTGCAGTGAGCGTACCACCAAGGTGTCTCGGCGGCACGCGCCTCGGCGGCCTGTCCCAAGCGGGTCCGGGCGCGATACGAGCTGATACGAGCTCGGGTACCCTCTATTTTGCTCGCCGGGTACCTCTATTTGCTCGCCGGGTACCCTCTATATTGCTCGCTGACAATGGCGCGCACGCGATTCGGCGGCCTGGCGCGGACCCACGTCCGCCGGACGGCGCAGGGGCCGGGCGGCATCGGTGGCGGCGCAGCGGCCGTCTGCGTGGCGCCTGCGCGGCGCCTGCGCGGCCAGGTACGCCGGGCCGGGCCGGGCCCGGCGCTTTTCGTGCTCGCGGTGTGACAAGGGCAGCGCACGTGACGCGGCGCGTCCGCGCGGGTAGGACCGGGCCTGAGCAGACCCGCTGCGCGAGCCCGACCGGGCTGGCAGCCGGCCCCTAGGCCCGAAAGCGGGCGGGCGGCTGTGCGGCCGCAGGCCGGCGCGCGGCGCTTGCGCGGATGCCGCATGGCCGTTGCCGGTTTTGACATAGAGCACGGCGTTAGTCCCCAACAGGAACAAAGACCGACGCACCGCCACAAATTCCAACGTCTATTGGTAGCACCCGCGCGCCACACTTCGCCTGTTTTGGACATCTCGCCGTGCTCCTTCACCCGGCCGCAGCGAAAACGCTCCCTCAGAATAGTCGCCCATCGCACAAGCGCTACGCCAGGAAGGTCTCGATCTACTGTGCTCCACAGGCATGTTAACGCAGGAAACGACAGCATAGAGCCATATCGAGCTATATATACGTTTGCATCCTAGCCCCCGTCGCAGCCATCCGTCGGAAGATATATCAGAACTCGCACGGCCGTCGTTCAGTCCCCAGACTGCCAGGAATTGCTGCAGACCCCAGAACCCATAGACAAGACGTGGCCTCTGCTTCTCTCAATAGCCTGCCATGAACTGCCCGACCAGAGACCCGGACCCGAGCGGCCACGCCACGTTCAACCAGACGCCTGCCGCGCTGGACAACGACCTCGTCACCAACCGGTCGACCAACACACTCACCAACGCCGGCTCGCGACCGAGCACCGGCATGGCCTCGCTGCTCGACGATCCTGGGGTCGGAATCGGCGCCCCAGGCGCCGTCTATGACGCGGAGCCCGCCGTGGCACGCGCTGCGCACGCCGGCGCGGACGTCTCGTTCGCGCCGGCTCGCCGGACCGCGACCGACGACTCGTTCGCGCTCTCGGACAAGGCCTACGACGCCTACTCGACCAGCCGCGGCATCAGCGACGACGGCGCGTCCATCTACGAGATGACGCCGTACAAGAACGCGGCCGCGCCGGCTGGCTTCCCGTCCGCGCACGCCGCGACGACGGGCATCGGCGGCAAGGACTACGACGTCTCGGCCGTGAACCGCTCGGCGTTTGCGGACGCCCGCGCGGTCACCCCGGGCACTTTCTCGCCCGTGAGCTCGGCCAACTACCCGTACGGCTCGGGCTCGAGCCACGACTCGTCGGTGCACTACAAGGTGGGCTGGCGCGAGCGCGCCAAGGCCGTGCTGGTCAAGTACTCGAGCTTCATCGGCCCCGGCCTGATGATCTCGGTGGCCTACATCGACCCGGGCAACTACTCGACCGACGTCGCCGCCGGCGCGCTCTTCCGGTTCAAGCTGCTGTTCGTGGTGTTCCTGTCCAACATCATCGCCATGTTCCTGCAGTGCCTCGCCGCCAAGCTCGGCTCGGTCACCGGCATGGACCTGGCGCAGGTCTGCCGCGCGCACTGCCCGCGCTGGCTGTGCCTGGTGCTCTACGTGCTGGCCGAGGCCGCCATCATCGCGACCGATCTCGCCGAGGTCGTCGGCACGGCCATCTCGCTCAAGATCCTGTTCAACATCCCGCTCGTGGCCGGCGTCGCCATCACGATGGTCGACGTGATCATCGTCCTGATGGCGTACCGGCCCAACGGCCAGGTCAAGTTCGTCCGCTACTTTGAGTTCGCCGTCGCGACCCTCGTCTTTGGCGTCGTCATCTGCTTCTGCGTCGAGCTCGGCCACATCCGCAACACCTCCCCGGGCGAGGTCTTCCGCGGCTTTGTGCCCTCGCACGAGATCTTCACGTCCCAGGGCCTGTACTACTCGTGCGGCATCCTCGGCGCCACCGTCATGCCGCACTCGCTCTTCCTCGGCTCCGGCCTCGTCCAGGCGCGGCTGCGCGAGTTCGACGAGGCCCACGGCTTCTACATCCGCAACGACTCGCTCGACGACATCAAGTACCGCCCGTCGGTCCAGGCCATCAAGCACGCGCTCTCGTACTCGATGGTCGAGCTCTGTCTCTCGCTCTTCACCTTTGCCCTCTTTGTCAACTGCTCCATCCTCATCGTCTCCGGCGCCGCGCTCTCGGGCACCCCGGCCGCCGCCGACGCCGACCTTTTCTCGATCCACGACATGCTCGCGTCGACGCTCTCCAAGGCCGCCGGAACCATCTTTGCGCTTGCGCTGCTCTTCTCGGGCCAGTCCGCCGGCATCGTCTGCACCCTCGCCGGCCAGATGGTGTCCGAGGGCTTCCTGCACTGGACGTTCAAGCCCTGGATCCGCCGCCTGATCACGCGCTCCATTGCCGTGCTTCCTTGCATCGCCGTTGCGGGCGCCATGGGCCGCACCGGCATCGCCGACGTCCTCAATTGGAGCCAGGTCCTGCTCTCCATCCTCCTGCCGATTGTTTCGGCCCCGCTCATCTACTTCACCTCGTTCAAGAAGTACATGAGCGTCCCGGTCCTGACCGAGCCCGACACTCCCGAGGAGCCGGGCTCCTTCGAGTCCGACGACCGCCGCGACATGGAGTATGTCGACATGAGCAATGGCCCTATCGCAACGGTCACTGGCGTTATTATTTGGTGTTTCATTGCTGGTCTTAACATGTACCTGATTGTTCTCATGGCTGAAGGCAAGGACTACTAGTCTGCCGTGGGACTGACATTCTTACTGGTTTTACTCCTGGTTCTTATTGATTTCCGCGCACTGTGCGCTTAATAATAGATCGTTTTGCATATCCCGGCGGCTATATGTAGCCGCGGACCCTGTGGCGCATAGCCGCGGTGGAAGGGCGGCTATATGTGTCTACGGAGCGGCGACTGTGGCGCATAGCCGCGGTGGCGCGCGGCGGCTATATGTGGTCGCGGGGGGGTGACGGTGGCGCATAGCCGCCGTGGCGCATAGCGGCTATATGTGTCCGCACACGGGCAGCTGTCGCGCGTAGCCGTACATGTCGCTCGCCAGCACGGCGGACCCTCCACTGAGCGGTCGTGCCGGTGGTGCGCGAGCCTCCGGCGGCGACTCGTCGAGGGTGGTGCCCTGCGGCACTGGACACATGAACGCTATGCGCTGCGGCTATATGCCTGCCCACCGCCGGCCGCGTGAGGCCCGCTGAGTCAGCGCTGAGTCAGCCCGCGCGTTACGCCATCGCTTAGTCACCCGTCTATATCCGCAATTTTTCGCCGCCTCTCGCCACGACCGCAATGTCGAGCTCGGAGCCCATCAACGCCAACCCGAAGATCCTCGAGCTGACGGACCTGCCGCGGCGGTCGCCGCTGGCGTCGGCCAGCTCGAGCCAGTTCCCGCCCACGGAGCTGGACGCGACGCTCCCGCCAAGCACCTACCGGTCGATCGTGCTCTTCGACGACGACGAGGCCATGCCGGACGTGGCCGAGCTGACGGACGACAGCGCGTCCGACGCGGACGAGGCCGAGGACCCGATTGACCAGCAGGAGATCTACGGTAAGTCGCCCGCGGGCGCGCTGACCCAGACCTCATCTCCACAATTTCCGACCCCGAGCACCCGCTCACGCTCGGCCAGCTGGCCGTCGTCAACAAGCCCGACATCACCGTCACCGACACCGGGCGGATCTCGCAGGTCCTGGTCGAGATCACGCCGACGATCACGCACTGCAGTCTGGCCACACTCATCGGGCTGGGCATCCAGGTCCGGCTCCAGCGGTGCCTGCCGCCGCGGTTCCGCATCGTCATCAAGGTCCGCAAGGGCACGCACCAGAGCGAGGGCCAGGTCAACAAGCAGCTCAACGACAAGGAGCGCGTGGCCGCCGCGTGCGAGAACGAGCAGCTGCTGGGCGTCGTCGCCAAGATGCTCTCGACGTGCACGTAGTTTATTTTCGCCTAATACATGTACTTTACAGATTCTCGAGCACCGACAGGTCCATGGACTTGTCCAGGTACTTGGTCACAGTGGGCTCGTCGCTCAGGCCCTTGCGCCGCCGGGTCTTGAGCACAAAGTCGCGCGCCAGCGCCTGGCCGGTGGCCGACTGCAGCGGCAGGACCTTGGCGTCCTTGTCCAGGGGGTCGCCGGGGACAACCTGCCACTTCTGGAAGACGAGCGAGCACATGGCCTGGCCCTGGGTGCTGGGGTCAGCGCGAACGGGGCGGTACTTACGCCACACGCAGGTCGGTCTCGAAGCCGAACGAGTCGATCACCGGCAGCTCGCCGTTGATGTAGTACAGCGGCGTGCCGGGAATGGGCGTGTCCTTGAGCACGTAGCCGCGGCGCTTCTGGAGCACCGTGTACAGCGCCGGCACGCACTCGGCCGGGCCCGTGACGTGGCACGCGTACAGCGGCTCCATCAGCCGCGGGTTCGCCAGCAGGAACGACAGGTAGCACGCGCGGCGCGTGGTCGGGATGATCTGCTGGCCGCCGCGGAACATCTGGTTGGCCGAGATCTCGGCGCCCATGATCTTGAACCGCGTGTCGCGGATGGCTGGGGTCAGCGGCGCCGCGTCGCTACTTACGCTCCTCGCACAGCGGGCCCTCGCGGACGGCCCACTGGAAGCCCTGCTTGACCGACTCGCGCACGAGCCCGAGCAGCTTCTTGTCGACCTCGGACGAGAGCGTGTCGTCCTGCAGGATGTTGGCGCCGGTGTCGTCCGGGCCGAACGACCAGATCGACCGCGCGGCCATGATGTCCCAGTCGTACTTCTTCTCGAAGAACGCGCCGACGCGCTTGGCCGGCCAGTTGATGTCGACCTCGCCGTTCTCGATGTCGCGGCCGATCTCGGGGTCGAGCGGCTCGGCCACGATGCTGATCTTGTTCTTCTTGTTGGCGGTCTCGGTGAAGAGCTGGACGGCGGACGTGTCGTAGACCGTCTCGCAGAACCGCGTGACCGGGTCCGAGACCTTGATCTCGATCTCCGAGTACAGCACGCGCAGGTCGTGCAGCACGCAGTCCATGTAGAGCTCGCCCGTGCCCAGCACGATGTGCTCGCCCGACTCCTCGACCTTGGTCTCGAGCAGCGGGTACGTCTTGTTCACCTTGCGCAGGCCGTCGAGCATCTTGGGCAGCTCGGATGGGTTCACGGGCTCGACCGCGACCTTGAACACCGACTGCGACATGTGCTTGATCGGCCGGAAGATGTACGGGTCCTCGCGCAAGCCCTCGGGCACCAGCGTCGCCGTCTTGACGATCGACGCCGAGATGCCGCCGATCAGCGCCAGGTTGCCGGCCGGCACGGCGTCGACCGCGACCCGGTACCGCGCCTGGTCGATGAACAGCTCGCTCACGGTCGCGTGGCTCATGTCCTCCTCGTCCATGAGCGAGAAGGCCTCGCCGAGGACGCGCACCTGCTGGCCCTTGCGCAGCGTGCCGCTGAAGACGCGGCCGAACGCGTAGAAGTCGGACGCGTCCGACGTCGCAAAGAGCTTGGTCACCTGGACCACTGCCGGGCCGGCCTGGTCGCACGCCTGCAGCGCCTCCGCGACCTTGGTGTCGAGCGGGCCGGTGTAGATGCTGCCGATGCGGTCGGCCGCGGCATCCACCGGCGACGGCACGTGCGCGACAATCATGTCCACCAGCCCGACCGAGCTGCCGAAGAACTTCTCCGACACGATCTTCAGAAGCGGCCGCGAGTTGAGCTTGTAGTCCGCGGGCTTGAGGAAGATCCCCAGCTTGCCGAGCAGCTTGGCCAGCTGCTGCCGGTCCTCGCCAATGGTCTGCCGTCAGCGCCGTCGCGCGCGTACTTACGTGGCCCACCAGCTTGTACAGCGGCTCGAGCACAAAGTGCACAAACGACCGCACGTACTCGCGGTCGATCGGCTTGCGGCTGAACTTGCGCGACGTCTTGTTGTAGTAGACGTCGCCCCACAGCCGCGGCGCAAACTCGTCCGCGTTGATCCCGCCTGCCGTCAGCAACGTCTGCGCCCGACCTACCGTAGAACCCGCTGTACATCTGCGCGAACGACGCCAGCGAGAAGCACCAGCCCAGGCTGGCCGACGCCAGGCACACGTTGCCCAGCTCGGGCGACAGCCGCACGCGCGACCCCGGCATCAGCTCGGTGATGCACGCGTTCACCTGCTCGATGCAGTACCGGATCTTGTAGTACGCGTCCGCCGGCGGCAGCTTGAGCTCGAGGATCAGCCGGTCGATCTTGTTGACCACGAGCGTGATCGGGATGCGCTCTTGCAGCGCGTGTTGCAGCACCTGCCGCGTGTTGATCATGACGCCCTCGACCACGTCCACGACCAGCACGACGCCGTCGACCAGCCGCAGCGACGACGCCACCTCGTCCACGAAGTTGACGTGGCCCGGCGTGTCGATCACGTTCACCAGGTGTGTCTTGCCCTTGCTGCTCCCGAGCAGCAGCGACATGGCCGCCGACTTGATCGACAGCCCACGGTTGCGCTCCAGCACGTGCGTGTCCGTGTACCGCACCTGCTCGTCCTGGCGCTTGCCCTCCGGCGCCCGCAGCAGGTGCGTCTCGGTCACGAGCATGTCCATCAGCATCGTCTTGCCGTGGTGCATGTGGCCCACGATGGCCACGTTCCGCAGCTGCTCCGGGAACGCCATCAGGTCCGCCGCGTACTCGCGCGAGAACAGCACCGGCGGCAGATCGGCCTCCTCGATTGTGAATCGCTTGGTCTTGATCGGCGCGATGATCGGCTCCGACAGCGGCTGCGTGTCCTCCTCGTGCGTCACGGCCTCGACGTCGGCGCCGTAGACCTCCGACGCGGCCGGATAGTACTGCTTGTCCTCGTGCAGGACGACCGTGGTGACGGGCGCGTCTGCTGTCAGCACGCCCACGCGCCTACTCACCGTCGACCTGCATGGCCTCGGCCTCATGCGCGCCCGCGATGTCATCGATGAAGTCGTCGACGTCGTCGATGTAGCCGGCGGCATCGTCCGCGGCAACGCCGCTCTCGGCGTCCGAGTCGTTGGCGTCGCCAATGAAGTTGCCGAACCTGCGGTTAGCTGCGCCCGATCGCACGCGTACTCGTCGTAGAGGCTGTCGTCCATTGATGCAGGCTGATCTGGCGGCGACGCAGATGCGGCGCTATGGATGGAAAAATTGCAGTTACCCGGCTCGTGAAGTTGGGTTGGGGTTGGCACGGCGGTGCGCGCCGGTGCCCGCCGCCGCTGGCTTCGCGTCGATTGCCCGGCGCCGCCGCCGCCGGGCCGCGCTGCGACATGCGACGGTCGGCCGGCTGAGACGCGGCTGCGATACCGCGGCCCACCTGGACCGCGTCAGACGGCGGGTAGGCAGCACCAACGGCGACCAACGGCCTCCAGCGGCCTCCAGCGGCCTCCAATGGCTCTCGTGCGGCCCCAAATACCCCAATCGCTCCCAGACCCCGCCAGGCTGGCCAGGGCCCGGTGCATTGGGCCATGGTCATGCGCGCTAGCGCACAGTCGCATGGCGCTCGGTCGCGTCCCTTCCGCATAAGAGATCCGCGTCAGAGAGCCAGCCCGCAGGCCGGCAGACTGACCAGGCCGACAGACTGATCAGGCTGGCAGGCTGGTCAACCCAGCAGGTCGTGCATGTGGCCGTCGAGCGGCGTGCCACGGTCTCTCTTTAGGGTGCGCCGTCTCAGCTCCCCAAAGTTCTCGCTGTTCACTACGTCATGTGCACGCAGGCACAGCCAAATCGCGTACTTAAGCCATGGCAATCCATGACACTGGGTCAAAGCACGTATCTGCGCCCCTATCCGGCACCTGCATTAGCGCCGTCAGCCGTCGCCGTACCAACCTTGCCGGTGCTAATCTTTGGCCGGCTCCTTCCGGACCTTCCGCAGGCCCTGGCCGGGCTCCGGCAGGGCCCCGTAGCACGGTGGAGATCCGGCCTTGCCGGCATCGGACGCGGGACTAGTGGCATTGACCGCGAGGTCCCGCGGCCGCGCCGGGATACGGGCACCGCGCTCAGCAAGCGCCAGGGCGCGTCACCAGCAGGCGCGCCAGATCGCTGCGCCAAGCAGTGCAGCCCGCGGCCGCTTCTATCAAGCGCCGGGTCCGATCTGAGTCAGTGGTGATTGCCTGCAGCGGTCTCAGCCACTGGGCTGCGTCGCCCGGCCCCCGTCACCACGGCCCGTCTTGCACGGTGCCGGCACATGCGGGGCATGATTCAGACGAGGTAGTCTGATCTGGCGGCGTGTATATCAGACCGGCCGCGTCCGGGGTGGCCTCTGGCCGGCGGGGCACCAGACCCGCCCGCGCCAGGCCCGCGCGGCTTCTACGCACCCCCCAGGGCGCACCAAAACTACCCCGCCCATGGTCCCTGCGGCCACCCGTGCGCGAGCCGCCGGCGCAAGAGCCTCCGGGGAGCGTACGAGTGCACTGCCACGTACGTCGGCGGCGCGTACGCGGCGGCCGCGGCCTGTTGGCGGCCAGCAGCGGCTGGAGCCTGCCTACGCGCGGAGGTGTTGGCCTGGCGACAGTGGACAGATCACGCCACTATAGGCCGGGTAAGGGCCGCGACAGCATTGGGGCGGTGGTGGGGCCCAACAAGCGCTGCGCCGGGCGGCGCGGCGCGGGCGAGCGGCCGGTAGTCCGCGGCTGTAGCGTGCCGCTGCGCGTTCGGGCGGTGCGCCGACGTGATGGAACGTGCTTGACACAATACCGGCGCCGTGGGTCAGCGCATCCGGGCTGCTGGCGTGGCCACGGCGCTACCGGCGCGTAGGAGCGAGCCGCCGTGCATAGACGCACAGACGTGGCGCGACGGTGCAGGTGCGGTCGCAAGCACCGCGTCGCGTCACAGCTGCGCCGGTTAAGGTTCGTGTATCCATTGTCCTGCCAGAAAAAAGGTTCGGGAAACTTTGGCGACTCAAAAACTCTGCGCTCAGACGGCGGCGCGGTATATATACACTCTCCGGCGGAGCTACGTCCCCGTGCACTTTTTTGCTCTCCTGGCCTACTCTTCTGCCCTGCTACCATGGTGTCCAACCCCAACGACGTCTACATTGTCTCCGTGGCGCGCACGCCCATGGGCTCGTTCCTCGGCGGGCTCTCGTCGCTGTCGGCGACGGATCTCGGCGTGCACTCGGTGAAGGGTAAGTAGCCGCGGGCGGGCCCCGCTGACGGCAGCCGCGCTCGCCAAGGTCCCCCAGATCGAGCCGTCGGCCGTCCAGGAGGTTGTCTACGGCAACGTCATGGGCGCCAACCTCGGCCAGAACCCCGCGCGCCAGGTGGCGGTCAAGGCCGGCCTCGGCCACGACACGATCGCCACGACGGTCAACAAGGTGTGTGCGTCGGGCATGAAGGCGTTCATCTTTGCGACGCAGACGATCATGACCGGCAACGCCGACATTGTCGTCGCCGGCGGCTGCGAGTCGATGTCGAACGTGCCGCACTACGTGAGCATGCGCGGCGGCCTCAAGTACGGCCCCGGCGAGCTCGTCGACGGCATCCAGAAGGACGGCCTGCGCGATGCGTACGACGGCAAACTGATGGGTGACGCTGCCGAGGTCTGCGCTGAGACGTACAAGATCTCGCGCGACGCGCAGGACGACTACGCGATCGGGTCGTACCAGAAGGCGCAGCAGGCGCACGCCGACGGCAAGTTCGCCGCCGAGATCGCGCCGGTCGAGCTGCCCGGCTTCCGCGGCAAGCCCGGCAAGACGGTCGCCGTCGACGAGGAGGCCGCGAACCTGAACGTCGACAAGCTGCGCGCCGGCCGCACCGTCTTCAAGAAGGACGGCACGGTCACGGCCGCGAACGCGTCGCCGCTCAACGACGGCGCGTGCGCGATCGTGCTCGTCTCGGCCGCCAAGCTGCAGGAGCTCGGCCTGACGCCGCTCGCGCGCGTCCGCGGCTGGGCCGACGCCGCGCACGCGCCGGTCGAGTTCACGACCGCGCCGTCGCTGGCCGTGCCCAAGGCGCTCAAGCACGCCGGCCTCACCCCCGCCGACGTGGACTTCTACGAGTTCAACGAGGCGTTCTCCGTCGTCGGCCTGGCCAACACCCAGATCCTCGGCCTCGACCTCGCCAAGGTCAACGTCTACGGCGGCGCCGTCGGCCTCGGCCACCCCCTCGGCTGCTCCGGCGCGCGCATCATCTGCACGCTCACCTCGGTGCTCACCCAGGAGAAGGGCAAGATCGGCGTGGCCGCCATCTGCAACGGCGGCGGCGGCGCCAGCGCCGTCGTCATCGAGGCGCTCTGAGCGAGCCGGCCTCGTGTACATAGCAGCCCGTGCGTCTAGGAATAATATTTCACAATGCCTACAAAACTTTTGTGCGGGGCCGGCTACTGCCGCCGGCGCTTGCCCTCGGCCCCCTTCTTGCCATGCTTCTTCTTGCCGCCCTCGGCCGCCTTCATCTCCTGCTGGTAGATCTCCTCGGCCGACTCGGACTTGCGCTTCTTGGTGCTCTTCACCGGCACCACGCCGTCGCCCGTCTTGGCCATCTTCTTGGCCTGCTTCTCGGAGATGTCCCACTCGGTCGGGTCGGTCGCGATCGCAAACTTCTGCAGGTCCAGCGCGTTGATCAGCTCGCGCTGCTTCTCCTTCATCGCGTTCAGCACCTCGTCGCCGCCCTCCTGCAGGTCCTCGGCCAGGCTCTGGCCGACGGGCGCAAAGCCCGCGTAGTCGTCGTTGTCGATCACGTCGTCGTCCGCGTCGGGCGCAAAGTCCTCGTCACCGCCGGAGACGGCTGTCGAACTTTTTTTTTCGCCGCCGTCCTCGTCCGCGATCGCGCGCTCGAGCACGGCCGTGAAAAACGTCGAGACCTTGCGGATGATCTTGGCGAACATGGCCAGCACCTGCGACGACGGCAGCTTGAGCTCCTTCTCGAGGTCGGCCACCTCCTTCTTCTGGAGGCCGATGCCGAGCAGGATCGTCGCCTGCACGGCCGACAGCTTGACGTCGTCGTCCGCGCGCGCGCCGCCCGCCACGGCCGTGTGCCGCAGCCGGTGCGTGAAGTACAGCTGGGCGATGGCCGGCAGCAGGTCGACGATGACGTGGTAGTCGAGCAGGTTGTTGGCGTACGACTCCAGCCGCTTGAGGTCGTACGGCGAGAACAGGTCGTCGAGCTGGGCGCGCGTGAGCCCGCCCGCGCGGCCGTCCGCGTTCGACTCGAGCACGGACAGGCCCATGATGCTCGTGAACTTGCGGAAGTCGTACGCCAGCAGCGCCAGGAACCGCCGGTGGAAGTCGGCCGTGAAGAGGTCGAGCCAGTCGGCCGCGCCGGCCACGCTGCGCAGCGACTTGACCATCACCACCGTGTGCTCGCCCGTCAGCTCGTTCGCCGTCTGCCGCAGGTACACCGGGTGGAACCCCGCGCGCTTCCAGAACTTGTGGAGCTGCTGCGTGATGCCGAACGACACGCCCATGTAGTGCAGCCGGCTGGCCGGCGGCGGCTGCTCGGCCAGCTTGAGCAGCAGCGGCGGCATGCTGCGCGCGTCGCGCACCTTGATGACCTCGGTCTGCAGCGAGCTCTCGATGTCGTCGTCGGTGACGCGCGCGACGGCCGGCTCGGGCGCGGCCTCGCGCATGTCGGTGAACTTGCCCTCGTAGTAGTCGCTCAGCAGCTCGAGCGCCTTGCTGCCGTAGCCCATCTTGGCGTAGTCGGGGTGCGTGGCGATGCGCACGACGCGCGCGCCCGAGAGCGTGCCGAACTCGTTGTCCTGGAACTGCTGCGACACGATCCACGGGATCAGGTCGCCGCCGGCGCGCTGGCCGCGGTTCAGGTTGTTGATGATGCTCTGCTTGGAGATCTCGCCCTCCAGCGCGACCTGCACCACGCACAGCGGCTCCGGCAGCTTGCCGGCGCTCTCCTCTACCGGCGGCAGCAGCACAAACAGCTGGTGCGCCGGCGCGTCCGACAGCAGCTGCAGGTCGTTCGGCGAGTTCTTGTAGTGGCTGGCCACGTACAGCGCCATCATGCGGTGCAGGAACGCCTCCGACACGGGGTGGAACGAGAACAGCGTGTCGCGGTTGACGTGGTAGAGCGTGCACTCGTTCGGGTGCGGGAACTTGGCCTTGGCGCCCGCGGCCGACACGGTCGCGTCCAGGCACAGCAGCTTGTTGAGCCACTTCTCGACCGTGTCGCCGGGCGCGTACCGCACCGGCTCCGACAGCGTGATCTCGCGCAGCGTGCGCAGGCCCATGCCCGACGAGTTGCTCACGTGGCCGTCCCGCGCGGGCTTGCCCGTCCGGTCCGCCACGACCTCGTCGCCGCCCTTCTTGGCCAGCCGCGACTGCTCGCGCAGCTGCTGGATCAGCTTCAGCGACAGCGCCCGGCCCGTGCCCTCGTAGCCGTTGATGGTCGACGCCATGAAGACCAGGTACGGCCCGATCAGCTTGCGCACCAGCGGCAGCGGGATCGCGGCCGCCTCATCGATGATGACCAGCTCGGCCTGGCCGAGGACGTGCGCGTCGCCGGGCTGGATGTACTGGATCGACTGCCGGTGGTTCTTGAAGATGTTGACCCGCGTCACGGCCTTGTCGAGCTCGGGGTCCGTCGACTGCAGGATGTCGTAGTCGAGGTGCTCCTCGTACGAGAGCGCGTCGAAGCCCTTGAACACGAACTCGAACAGCGTCTTGAGGTTGGTCGGGCTCGGCGACGTCACAAAGATGTTCGAGTACCCGTGCGCGACCGCGGCCGCGATCGCCAGGCCCATCGCCGCCGACTTGCCGCGGCCGCGGCCCGCCGTCAGCGCCACAGTCGACCGCAGCGTTTTCTCGGCGATGGCCTCGGTGAACGACAGCACGGCCTTGCCCTGGTCGACCGTCTTGGCCAGCGCGACCAGGCTGCCCGCCGGCTGCAGCTCGGCCGTCGACCGCTTGAGCGCGCGCAGCTCGCGTTCTGTCGCCGACAGCGCCGCCTCGTCCTCCTCGTCGTCGGCCTCGGCCGGCGGCGGCAGCGCCTTGACGTTCTTGGCGCCCGAGATCGGCAGCACGTTGAGCTCGTCGTCCACGACCAGGCACGACTCGCACGACCCCAGCGACAGGATGAACCGCTCGTTGAAGCGCGCGACCAGGTCGTCGTGCGCCTCGGTACGGTACCGCGAGTGGATGTCCATGGTCATCGTGTACAGCTGCTTGAGCGACGACATCGTCCGCAGCATCAGGATCACCAGGCCGCCGCCCTCGACCGTCTCGATCGTCCGCGCCAGGATGTTGGGCGTGATCGCCTCAAAGTCCTGCAGGATGCACATGCCGTACGTGTTTCCCAGGATCTTCTCGGTCTCCTTGTAGTACACGTAGCGGATGTTCTGCAGGCTCACAAACAGCTCGAAGGGGTCCTCCGAGTTGGCCTCGCGCACGCCGCGCTTGACGTCGCGCTTGATCTTCTGCTCGCGCTTCTTGCGGTGGCTCGTGAACCCCATCAGGTCCTTCTTGTACGCCCAGAGCACCGACTTGTTCATCTTCAGATCGGCCGACGACAGAATGTAATGCAGGTTCGGCAGCTGATCCCGGGCGTGGTCGCCGATGATGACGAAGAAGCTGCGCTTGCGCTCCTGGAGAGGTCAGCCACTGTGCCGGGCGCACGACGGCGGCCGGCGGCCGGCCGGCGGCGGTCTTTGGCCGCCGCCAGACGATGCGCCGGTGCGCTTCGTAGCCACTTACCTGCACGCCATTGCGGATCAGCGTCGGGATTCTCGAATCAATTGCCTTCTTGACCATGGCTGTGCTCGGTTCTATGCTCTCCAGATGTCGACCTGGCGCCGGTTGCGTGTGGCGAGCTTCTACGGTCCAGTTGCGTCTCGAGAGCTTCGGGTCGTGCCAGCAAAAAAATTTTGGCGCCGGGAGGAAGAAATTTTCTGGGGCCGGGTAAGCCAGCCGCGCGCGGTGCGGCGCTCGCACGTGATTTTACACGTGACCGGCCCGTCACCGGCGGTCACACCGCGTTCACATCGTGATCGCGGGCCAGTCACACCGACCGCGCCAGATCACGTCCGCGCGGGTCACGTCCGCCCCGCGGCGCCAGGGGCGCGCTACGCTCGTGTCCGCTTCCGCGCACCCGCCCGGCCGTGATCGGCCGAGGACGCGCCTGACGCGCGCACCCCTGCGCAACGTGCCTGACGCGCCGCCACCGTGCCCGCCGGCGCATCGGCCGCACCCGTGTCGAGGTTGTATGTACTAATGGCTGTGTATTGATCTATACATGCCTGTTCAACAGGCTACAGAAACCAAAAAGAAACAAAAGAGAGCCGTCCAACGCCAACATATCCAAAAAGTGATGTTTTGAAAACTTATGCGAATGTACCACAGTACAACGTGCGGGGAGTGACAAAATCGTAATCTTAGCAAAAGCGCAGGACCAAAGAGGTCCCCAAGAAAAGCTCACACAGCATAGCTGGAGCGGCACCCCGCGGCGCGTCGGCGCAGTCTGTTCAGATGTTAAGGCAGAGCCGAGCGGTCAGCTGGCGCGCTGCTTGAGGCAGTAGGGGCACATCATGTGCTGGCAGCGCTGGCAGTCGTACCGCGTCGAGCCGTGGATGTTGGCGCACTTGCAGCAGTACCACTCGACAATGGTGCCGGCCTCAACCGGGCTCTTGGCCGAGATCGCGTCACGGCCAGAGCCCGACGCGGGCGCGGTGTTCAGCGGGTACGCGAGTGAGCGATCTAGCGACATTGCTGAGGTGTGAGGCGGGTCAGGGGGCGCGGGCGGTTGGGCCTGGTCACCTGCGGCAGGCTGATCTCGTCCGGACAGGGCGGCGGCGGCGTGAGCGGACGGTCTGAGGGGACCGTGAGTGTCTGACTGGGGGGGCTGGTCGCAGGACCGGCCGTGGACTGACAAAGGAGTAAGCAGGTGTAGAGAATCGACACGTCTGCTCTCGGGCGCCTATATATATACAGGCCTGGCGGATTTCTGATTACACCGAAACTATGGTGTAGGAAATGTTTGATTAATATAGTAAATTAAACAGCGTAATTAGGTTTAGTCTTGCAATGAACGGCAGGAAACGAAGACAGGTAAAACGGGACGGCCAGAAAAATAAAATGATGGGCAAAGTGATGGGCAAACAGGCTGACGATAATCAGCAAGACAAGAAAAAGGAACAGGTTTCAAGGCTATGGGGTACTGCCGCCCAGCTCGGAGAGATGTGTAACTGGTACTCACAGTTTAACGCCGATGTAGACTAATACGACGGCCACGGCGCAGAAAGTATGAATGAAACTGTAATGGCCCAAATTACTGGATACGTCCGCGTACCGCTACGGGGGGGCGCGCATATTACGACGGTACCCGGGTGCAGTAGACTGTTACCCGTAGTCGCCTAGCGCACTTTGTCCGACCTGATCTACCCCGATCGGGCGCACTCTGGCGGCCGGGCGCGGTCGGCCGTCACGGATCGTGGCACGGCCGTCACGGCTGGTGCCGCTCGTTTCTTGCCGGCGGCCTCGAGTGATTGCCGGGAGCCTGCGGTGTCCTCCACGCCGCACGCACGCCCAAGGCGGGGGCGGGCCCTCTCGCACCAGCTGCGACGTGGGGTGCATGGGACCGGCAAGCGCTGGCACGGAGCCGCGAGATCGGTGCAGCGCGCGAAAAGGAGCATGCCACGAAAATCTGGTGTCTAAAACCCGGAGCGGCGCACTTGTCCCATCCCGGCTAGCGTCGGCGGCAGCCGCTGTATCTGCTGATCGTCGTTATGCGACGCTGGACTTACCGGAGCTTGCGGAGCGCTGCGGAGCACCACCGCGCCGTGCGCAGAGCCGCCGCCAGTCGGCCGGCCAGGCGCCGGTACCGCCGTAGGGGCGAGTAGCCTGGGGCAGCGCGGCCCCGGCGGGCCCGGGCCTAGTGCCGGCCCGTCGGTCGGCCAAGACCAGACGACCGTGGCTGCTCTGCGGGCCTGTCGTGTCTGCCACGCACGCCCGCTGACACCCTCGGCCGCTGGCCATGCCGGGCGAGGCACCAGCACCAACCAGCACCAGCGCGGCTGTGGCCGTGTCCGTGCCCGCGGCCGCGCCGCGGGCAGCGGTCTGCTGCCTGCGGGCGCCACACCGCCCGCGCCGGCGCCGTCGCTCAAAGGCTCGAGCCGATGCGGCGCCAGCCCGGCCCGCAGGCCTGGCGTCTTGCACCCGCGCGCGCTCGCGCATGCCCCAGGCCCGCCCAGCCGCCGATCACGGCCGGCCGGCCGGTCGATGCGCTGGCTCATTAGCGTCCACGCCGACCGCTGTCCCGGCCGCTGCGCCGTGTCAGGTGGCCGGCGCGGTGCCTGCTGCACGTGCCATGCGTCGTGATTCGGTTGTGGCGGTGCGCTGCGGTGGCCACTGCCCAGTCGTCCTGCTGCATCTCCTGCGGCCACGGCCGTCGCTACTGGACTACGATTCCTCAAACGACCAAACGACACCGACGGCTGCAGTCCGGCCGGTTCCGCAGCCGCGGCCGCCGGCGGCGCGCGCCCGGGCTGTGCGGGCCACAGCCGCCGCCACGGCCGCCGCCATGGCCTCGGCGCCGGCATTGCCGGCCGTGGCCGCAGCCCGGCTGGGACGCCCGGATTACTCACTCGCGCGGGCCACGCTGTCGCCGCGCGGCCCGGCACTTGCGTGATCCGCCCGGACATAGCCTCCCGTAGTCCGTAGGGATCACGGAACGCCACGACTGCCGCGGCAGAACCGACAGCTGCAGCGTGCCGGTGGCCGCGGGCCTCCTGGGCTGGCGCCGGCGCTCCGCCGGTTTAGCAGGTGCCGTTCGGGTGCATGACCTACCGACCTACCGGCTAACAAGAGCCGTACGGCGTCCGCCGACGCTCTGCAGCCGATGCCGGCCGCCACACGCACCGACTGCCCGACCAGGCGTTGGCGTCTGGGGCGCAGAGGATCCTGCGCCGCCACTGACCGGGCCGCGGGCCGCCGACCGTGCCACGCTACGCCACTCCAATCACGCCGCCTGATCACACCGATCACACGGCCAGCTGTGATCGGCGCGCGCCCAGCCGCTACCCCCATCGGACGCGGCCGCGCCCGCCGCCGTCCGCCCACGCTTCTGCCGGCTCGGCAACGCCGCGCCGCGCGCGCGCTCTTGCCACGGCGGCTGCCTTGCGTCTAGTGCTGCGGCCTAGCACGCCGCCAACGGCCCCCCCCTAGAGGCTGAAGAGGGGTACCGCCAGTCCTGCAGCTCTGCGCGCTAACCAAAGTGTCCGCAGGCAGCCAATGCCCCCGGGCCGCATGCTAGTCGTCTGGAACCAAGACTAACATACCGCGCGCCTACGACGTCCGCCCTGTCGCCGCCCGTCGCGAGAGTCCTCTCGCGACACAGCCCGTCGCACGCTGCTGCCCCGCCTGACACGATGGGGCAGCCCGCAGCAGCCCGACCTGGTGCCAGACACCGCCTGCATTAGCGCGCCGCCCAGCGTTGCGCGACGTGCGGCACTTGCCTCATCGCGCTAGCGTTACCCCCGTTGCGGTACTTGTCTCGCGAGCCACATTGCGGCCAGCAAATTAGGGCCACGCGTGCTCGGCTGTGCGCTGACAAGTGCCTGGTGCGATCTCCACTACAGATTTCGTTACCCGATCGGACATGGATCTGGCTGTTCTCGTGATGCGCCCTCGATCGAAAACGGTCCGCGCCATCCGCATACTCTGGCAGGTTCCATCTCTACCCGGACATGGCCAGATCTTTCCTACCCCGCCGCAATTTTTTTCGTTGACGTTCTGTCAACACCCATCAAACTAAGCCTCGTCCTCCTTGCCGCCCGCCATCTTAAGGTTTGACCGCTGGCGGGACTGTCGGCCGTCCCGGCCAGAAACGCGACGCCCGGATCCACATCCGCAGCACCGCTGCCGGTTAGCCCCGGCAGCTCGTCGCCGCCAGTGCCGCCACGTTCCGTACCTTTTTTGACATTCCATCCACGTCCACAGACCCACCCGCCCACTGCCCAAACCCACAACCACGGCCATCGCCGCGCTGCCGCTAGCGTTTGTTGCGTGGGTTTTGTGGAGCGGTGGCGATCCCGCTGATCCACGCCGGTTCGGCGCCAGCTCAAGCGAAGCGCGTACGTTGGGGCCCCCACCGCGGCATCGCCGGCAGGCCGCATGCGGTGATCCAGCCGGGCTGCAAGCCGGCCCGTTTGGTACGCAGGGGCCGGCGATTCGCGAGTCCTGGCGCCTGCCTGGCTGAGTCGCTGCACAGCCACGCGCGCCGCAACCGCCGCCCCAGTCTCCTCCGCCTCCGCTCCCGAGCCGCACACGCGTGCAGCCTGCACGTGGCCGCACGCGTCCGGCAGCAGCCCGCAGGTACCCTCGCCCTCGGCTGGCTCGGCTATTGTCGGTAGCCGCCCCGCCCGCCGTCCAAGCTCCGGTTGCGCCCCGCATCCGGTGGGATGGCTCTACACGAGCCGGCAGGTTCGCCATACTAGTCATGTGATGCGTTCGCTGGCACGAGTTGATGTCGCCCCAGATGCCTGCTGGTTCTCGCTGGCACCCGCGCCTGCGCGTTAGCGAGCCGTAGCCTGGCCTCGCCAGCGGCCTTGGTCGCCCACGGCTAGTTGGCATGCGTCGTCGTGATGTCACACGCCCACCTGCTTAGACCGCTCGCAAATTAGCACCTGGCCGACGGGCCGTCGGCGCTTGGCCATTGTGTCTAGCCTTCGGCCGCGGCCATAGGGTTGGTTCGGCCATCGCGCCGGGCGGAGGCTGTCGGCGGAGTTCTCCGGGATCGGCCGTCCGATCCGCGTTCCGATCGCAGCCGACGGCCGTGACAGCCGTCATCGGGAACAAGTGCCCATCACGCCGTCGCCGTGCGAACCCGAGGACGCTGGGTGGGCCGCACGGGCCGATCACCGACGATCCTTACCGACGTGACTAAGCGCGTATGACGCCCAGTGCCCCAGACAATGCGCATACTGGCCTCGTGTCTGTTACCTGCAGCATCGCTTCGGACGCGGCCTATCAGTCATGCTGCGGCCGGCGGCCATGGCGTCGCGCCGACGGCTACACGCATGCAGCTACTTCAGGACCCGGTGCCAGGATCCCCGCTGGCTGCCTCGCCAACAAGTTTACTCCGAACAGGATGACAGCTGTCGTCAGCCTAGCCCACTCGCCGGGACGCGCCGCACGTGTATCACGTGACTGCGTGCATTCGCGGTAGCGCGTCATGGGCGTCTCTAGCAGCGCCGCGTCTGAGCCACGCAGTAGTGGCGCAATTCACTGCCGATCATCTAGGCCAGACCAGCAGCAGCACACTAATCAGTCCTTGATAACAGCGCTGCAGAGAGAGTCCCCCAATTTTCAGTCAACGAAGACTGGTTTACGTTGGGGTGGTCCGCGGCTTTTGGTACGTGGCCTGCTCTACCCAGTCACCGGTTTCGAAATGGCTGACTGGGCGGCTGGAGACTCGCCATTTCTCGGTGACCAGAGCAACCCGACACGCCATATTTTGCTCGTTCGAGCCGCCGTCCAAGCTTGCGTGGGCCTGTTCTTGGGCTCTTAGTAGAAGGCTCACGCCAGCTTGGCGCCAGTCCACCAAGACGAGCCGCGCCGTCTATCAAGCTAAGCCCTCCGAGGCGAGTGACCAGAGGCCGTACAAGCACGCACATGTTGTAGTATACGATGCAAAAGTCTTGGCTGTTGATGACTGTATGTTTGTAAAAGGCTGTATGTTTGTAAGAGACACAAGCCGCGGCCACATCCTCATCCCGCGACATTTCCGGTCAACCTGCATGCCCTTGTCGCAGCCAGATAGTCAGCGCTCCCGGCTGGTGCTGCTAGAAAGAGACTGCTCTCTCAAACACCGCCGAACTGCTGCCATACCGGTGCCGTACAGAACGTGATTCACTCTGTATGGCTGAGTAAATTTCCTAGCATTCTCATAGCACTGCCTCAGCCCTGCCTAACTAACAAGGCACGCAGCGACTGGATCGCAGGGAGCGCAAGCGCGGTGCCTCAACGACCGTCTCTCCTGTGTATGTTCAGCACTTCGTTGGCAGACATGCCGTGCGACCACCAACGGTATTTGCCTCCGGCGCACAGGGGCCAGTTGGACTGCGCGCCTGTGGTCTAGTGCCTGCGGCGTGCGCCTGAATGCGCCCGCAACGCTTTCCATGCCCGGTCGAAGCCCTGGAGCTGCCGTGGACGGCGCCTCCAGCCGAGCCACTAAGCTGATCTGTATCAAGCGTGTTGTCGCGCCTCCCGCTACCGGCGTAGGACGTAATGCTTACGCTCTACAAGTGCTACCCGACCTTACTCTACCCAGAGACCTGCGACATACGGACTCTAGGGCCAACGCTAACGAAGCGATCATGGCCAACAGATCACTCGCATTTACTGGCGGCCGACCAGTGCAATCAAAGATGCAGTGGTCGGTCGGCGCCGGTCCGGTCTCTCGGTGTTTCCCACAGGCACCCCTTTTCCTCTGATGCTCAAGGCTGTCGCATGTATTCCCAAGATCGGCCCAGATCCAGCCAGCCGGGACCAACCACAGTTTTGGGGCTCGTCTGTACCCAGCTCAGGCATGCCGACCCAGAAGGTAGGCCAGTGGCGATCATCTCTTTGCCCGGGTGCCGGCGCCCTCGGCCCCGCCGCACCTAGTGTCCGTTGCGGCGGATCCAGGAGGGGTCACAGCCAATGCGCGTCCGCAGACGGCCCGAGCTACGACGCGGCGGCCGCGGCAACGCCTCAGCTAATCTCTGCTAGCATGGTATCTGCCCAACTCCAGCATCGTGCTCCCACAACCAGCGCGCTCCGAGGCAAGGCTGGTGAAGTACCAGCCGACTCGGGTATGGCCTTCATTTTTCCAGTCCCCTGTCAATCAAAACTCCGCAGTCGGTGTTGTTTACTGTGTTGCGCCGAAGGGGCGATTATAGGTGGTCCTTTGTGTCGGTTTGGGCCTTCGACACGCGTAAATTCCCAATAAGGGGATGTGCTAATAAAAAAATAATTTCAGATGGTCATAAACGGCTAGCCGCACTGTGGGAAATTGAACCTCCAATTTGCACTACGCTGTTCTTGCTCTATACTTAACCACATATAGCATTTCTTGAATGCACTAAAAACAAATACTACGCTTTCGGTGCTCCCGTACGGCAGCGACGGCCACTCGAGCAGTTCCAAACATAGCATTATCAGCGATTCCACGGGATACATGGGTTTCCCGCCTAAACTGCATTGCTCATGTTTTGCACACAGGTTACACGGTCGCATCGGCTCTCCTTGCTCGGCCGGGACTCAATTATGCCGGCGGTATAAACATCCTGAAAAAATACATAAGGCCGGCAGCCGCCCAGTGTTTCTTCTCTATCCAAAACACTCATACATTCGTTTTCTTTCGAAATCAAAACAAATCAAACCATCACAATGCGTTTCTTCGTCGCCACTCTCCTTATCGTCCTCCTCGCTGCCTTCGTCTCGGCTGAGGTTGACAAGCGTGCCGTTACCACCGTCACCACCCTTGAGACCATCACCTCGTGCCACTCGACCGTGACCAACTGCCCGGCCCGCTCGACGTAAGTATCCCTACGGGGTTTCGTATCATGAATGGTATCTAACAATCTTAGCTACTACGCCAACACCACCTCGACCCCCTACTACGCTAACGCGACCAACACCACCACCCCCCCGATCGCCACCGCTACCGCTGGTGCTTCGTCGATCCAGGGTTCGTTCGTCGCCTCGGCTCTGGTCGGTGTCGTCGGCATCCTGTTCTTCGCTATGTAAGAACGCCCAAGCTATCTCTTTTTTGATATCTTGATGAGGTTGGCCTTCTAATGTAATTATAATGTTGGACTAGGGTTAATTAGAATCTAATTATTTTCTTTACGTTCTTTTATTATTTCATAACTTCTGAGATGTAGTGATTAAAAAAAAAAGCAATGAGTGCGCACTCTTCAATTGCAAAAAAAAAATAAAGACCTTTTTTTTTTTTTTCGAAATTCTTGGACTAGTTCGATCGTAGATGCCCGCTTGTTTTGTGGAACATACAGCGTTTAGCCTTACGCGAGCTGTAGTGTGCGGGACGGTCGATATAATCAGGCACTGGTGTGCAGCTGGCGTCAAAGTCACGTGAATGCGCGGGTGTGCCTGCACGTGTTGCTGCCGGGACAGATGAGATAGTCACGTGAGCATAAATGCCTACTGCTCTAGATATTTAGTGCAAAAAGTAGGGCTAAACCCTGCCAAACGTTTATGTGACTGCGTTTGTCGCCACTAGCGCTATGCATGCCATCAAGCGTGCCATACCCCAAACACACGCCTTTAGGCACATAGCTCTAAAATCTACTTCTTTGCGGCATATACCTGTAGTTTTTGATCACATTCACCCTTCTGCTGCTACTCTTCTCAAATCTTTTCTTGGGAAGCTGTTTTTATCTCATTATCACCGACCAACTTTTCGGATTTTCATACACATCCTCTAGATTTTCAACATGCCTATCGAGACTTCCAACAAGAGAAAGCACGTCGCTGACGGTGTCTTCTTCGCTGAGCTCAACGAGTTCTTCACCCGCGAGCTCGCTGAGGAGGGATACTCCGGTGTCGAGGTCCGCATTGCTCCTCTGAAGACCGAGATTGGTATGTATGAAAACTGCAGGCCGGCACACACACACACGAAACCAGCATAACGGACTATTGCAACGAGTGCTACTGTTTGAAAGAGCTCTAGGGCGTAAATGGCAGACTCAGGATCGTAAACCACGTCTTCTTTCGGACGGGTGCTGTGTGTTGGTGCTGGCCAGCAGAATTTTTTTTATCAGCTCAGATTGCTAACCTACGCAGTCATCCGTGCTACCCACACCCAGGATGTTCTTGGTGTCCAGGGCCGCCGTGTCCGTGAGCTCACCTCGCTGATCCAGAAGCGTTTCAAGATGAAGGAGGGTGGTGTAGTTATCTACGCCGAGAAGGTCCAGCACCGTGGTCTGTGCGCCATCGCCCAGGCTGAGTCGCTCAGATACAAGCTCCTCAACGGTCTGGCCGTCCGTCGTGCTTGCTACGGTGTCCTGAGATTCATCATGGAGTCGGGTGCCAAGGGTGCTGAGGTTGTCGTCTCGGGCAAGCTGCGTGCCGCCCGTGCCAAGTCGATGAAGTTCACTGACGGATTCATGATCCACTCCGGTCAGCCCGCCAGAGACTTCATTGACACCGCCACTCGCCACGTTCTTCTGCGGCAGGGTGTTCTCGGTGTCAAGGTCAAGATCATGCTTGGCCACGACGCCGACGGCAAGCTTGGCCCTGCCAAGACTCTGCCCGACAACGTTACCATCATCGAGCCCAAGGAGGAGGAGCCTATCGAGGAGCCCCGGAGCATCGACTACCTGCCCAAGGAGCAGCCCCAGATTGTCCACGAGACTGTCCAGCCGGTTGCCGCCTAAACGAATTTAAAAAAGCATAGTTTTTTATTTGTTTTGTTGGATTAGTAGTTAATATATGTCTTCCTACTCTTTCCTTGTGTACTCGACGACCACCTCTTCCTGCCGTTTTCGCGCGCATCTCTGGCGCGCGTCTGGCGTTTTCGTATTCACGCGGCTGTCTACCTGCAGCTGGGTCCACTTGACGCATGTGCTACTGCGGACGTCGCGGGGTGGCCATTATTGTCACCTACTCCCGGTAAACGGCCGGGCCCGACTACATCGCCCGTCGCGGTGCCCCTCCCCCCTCCAAATGGCCCTGGAGAGGACTACGCAGCAGTCACCCCACCCAAAATTCAGCTGGATTTGGGCATCGGGCTATGGCCTGGGCGCCCTCCCACTGCCACCGCTGAGCCTTTCAGTAGAGTTGCTGCAGCGCTACCTATAGCGAGGACGATCTTCCATAGTAAAGCATAGCGAAAAAATTCCTCCTCTCTTCTTTACACTTCCTTTTCCCTTCCTTTCCCTCTATATTTCAGACCAAAATATCCACAGTAATCTCTATTCCAATCGAAATTTTGGTAGATTGCCAGACGCACAAGCTTATCGACGGTAGTTCCAGTTGACGAGCGCGCTACCCCCAAAATCCACCCTCCTCCTCCGCCGACCCTCACCGTCTCGTCCGTCCCCTGTTCGGAAGCTTCAGAGCCGTGCCCACACAGCTCTCCAGACTCTGACTTGAATCATCCGCGTGTGCCGACCCGCCACACGCACTTACACGCGTGAGCCACCCGCCGCCGCCGATTTCGAGCCGGCTCGCTGGTGTGACCACCGTTGATCTGTCGCGCACAATTGCCCGCAGAGACCAAACAGCTGATTTCAGCCCACAAACTGCCGTTCCGAGTACACAATGACCGACACCGAGCAGTTTGACCAGCAGGACTCTCTCTTTGAGAAGTCGTTCGTGTCGGCGCCGCCGGTTGCGGCTGCGGCCGGCGTGGCGCCGTCGCCGATAGCGCCGGCCGGCGCGTCCGCGCTGGCGGGCGTGCCGATTCCCGGCGTGTCGCCTGTGCCCGTGGCCGTGCCATCGGCTGTCGGTGGCCTGCCTACAGAGGAAGCCGCGCCGACCGACGAGGCCGTGGGCCAGTCGCAGCTGACGCTGCGCGCGCTGGTGTCGAGCAAGGAGGCCGGCATCATTATCGGCAAGCAGGGCAAGAACGTGGCGGACCTGCGCGAGGAGACCGGCGTCAAGGCCGGCGTGTCCAAGCCGGTGCCGGGCGTGCCCGACCGCGTGCTGACTGTGACCGGCACGCTGGACGGCGTGTCCAAGGCCTACTCGATGGCCGCGCAGACCTTGATCGACAGCCCGCCGGCGATGCCGACGACCCGGGTGGGCACGACGCGTGAGTCCGCGCCCGCCGCACCGCTGACCGCAGTCATCCGCCTGCTGATCTCGCACAACCAGATGGGCACCATCATCGGTCGCCAGGGCCTGAAGATCAAGGCCATCCAGGACGAGTGCCACGTGCGCATGGTCGCGTCCAAGGAGATGCTGCCCAACTCGACCGAGCGTATCGTCGAGGTCCACGGCAACTCGGACTCGATCCGCCAGGCTGTGTGGGAGATCGGCAAGTGTCTGGTCGAGGACTGGCAGCGCTCGGCCGGCACGATCCTGTACAACCCCCAGCCCAAGGCCGACAGCTTCGGCACCTTTGGCGCGCCCCGCGTGCGCACCGGCAACCCCGCCGACTTCGAGCCGGACCACGTCGACGGCGCCGAGCAGACCCAGAACATCTCCATTCCGGCCGACATGGTCGGCTGCATCATCGGCCGCGGCGGCACCAAGATCCAGGAGATCCGCCGGATCTCGGGCGCGCGCATCTCCATTGCCAAGCAGCCCCACGACGAGAGCGGCGAGCGCATGTTCACCATCAAGGGCACCACCGACGAGAACGAGAAGGCTTTGTTCCTGCTCTACGAGCAGCTCGAGGCCGAGAAGGTCCGGCGGCAGCAGGAGCAGGACCAGTGAGTCCGTCGCCTCACATCTGATCTCGCGCGCGAGCCGTGACGGCCGCTACCCCATCTGCTTCCTACAGCTAGCATATTCCCCTCCGCCGAGTCCCTGTCCTCACTGTTTTGCTATCCCAGTTACGTCTACGCCCCCACTCTTTCGTTCACTTCCCTTCTCCTGTCGTCTATAAAACACTCAAGCTACACATACACTGTATTTATTGTTCTCTTCATACTCTTGGTGCCATATTTGTCCTATCCCGGTATGTGATCTCTACGTTGTGCGGACATTTATCGTTCAAGGAACCGTTGATGTGTTTGTATAACAGAGTAGCGGCACAGCTGGGTCGCCCGCTTTTGCCCACTATATTAGCATTGATTTGATTACTTGGGGATTTCTATGTTTGATTTTGAGTACATAACAGGCCTGCAACGATCGATTAATGAAAAAGTTCTTGATTGTATGCCGCGGCGCGCCTGGACGGCGGGCTTGGCGACTCGGGGCCGCTGTTCGGCCTGCTCGAAGGGTGCTCGGTCACGGCCGAGCCCGAGTGCTGAACCTAGAGACGAACCTAGTCGTTAGCTGTAACCCAGGTTACCGTCGGCGTGTAACCCGATTTACCCGGCGCTGCGCGACAGCGCGGTTTACCCGCCCTGGTCACGTGAGTTTCTCCCAGCCCGCGAACGTCAGAACCGGTCAATAAGCAAAAAAAATTTGACGAGATCAGAGCAGGAACGCGCGAGCAGGCTTCAACCGGACCAGCACCATCACCATGCCGAGAAAGAAGTCAGCGGCCAAGCGCGCGCGCGAGGAGCAGGAGGCCCAGGAGCGCGCCGCGGCGACTGGCGCCCCGGCCGCGGCGACGGCCAAGCCTGTCACGGCCGACGACGAGCCTGCCAAGAAGAAGACGTTTCTCGACTTTAGCGACGACGACGAAGACGACAAGGCCGAGGAGGTCACGCTCGGCATCTCAGAGGCGTACGCCGCCCGGTTCAAGCACAACAAGGAGCGCGAGGAGCTCATGCGGCGTAAGTGATCTGTCCGGGCTCGCTGACCGCAGTCCAGGAGAAGCTCAAGGGCGGCGAGCTCGACGAGAGCGACTCGGACGAGTCGTCGTCCGAGGACGAGGACGAGTACGCCGAGCTGGTGACCGAGGATGTGGACGCGCAGATCAGCAAGGTGCTGCAGGCGATCCGCAACAAGGACCAGTCGCTGCTCGATCCGGCGACCAAGTTCTTCGAAGACGAGGCCGAGGCCGGCCCGGGCGACAAGAAGGAGCGGCCGATGTACCTGAAGGACTACCACCGCATGAAGCTGCTGGCGGACGCGGACGCCGAGTCGGACGACGAGAGCAGCGGGCCGCTGCCGCCGGCGCGGCAGCTGGAGCTCGACCGCCAGAAGCTCGTCGAAGAGATCAACGCGGCGGCGTCGGACGACGAGGCCGTGTCGGACGATGACGCGTTCACGCAGGTCAAGGAGCAGCGCCAGATCGAGGCGATCGAGCTGCCGGACCCGGACGTGGACCCGACCGGGTTCGTCGAGAAGTACCTGACGACGCGGGCGTGGATCCCCGACAACAAGCGCCAGGTGCGCGTGGCCAAGGGCCCGAGCAAGACGCCGGCGGCAGACGGCGTGGACGAGCTGCACCCGCCGCTGCAGGACGAGGAGTCGGACTTCGAGGACCGGGCCGAGGAGTTCGAGACCAAGTACAACTTCCGGTTCGAGGCCGGCCAGGAGGCGACGGAGGTCGTGTCGTACGCGCGCGACGTGGACGGCACCGTGCGGCGCAAGGACGAGACCACGCGCCAGCGCGAGCGCCGCCGCAAGCAGGAGGAGAAGGAGGCGCGCCGCAAGGAGCGCGAGCAGGACCTGCAGCGGCTCAAGAAGCTCAAGGTCAAGGAGGTCATCGGCCGGCTCGAGCGGATCCGGCGCGTGGCCGGCCTGTCCGAGGCCGAGGTCGCCAAGTTCGACGAGGCCGACCTGGAGGCCGACTACGACGACTCGGCGTGGGACCGCAAGATGCACGAGGTCTTCAACGACGACTTCTACCACGGCGACAAGACCAAGCCGGTGTGGGACGACGACATCGACATCGCCGACATCGTGCCCGACTACGAGAGCGACGACGAGCCCAAGAAGAAGAGCAAGAAGGACCGCCGCAAGGAGCAGCAGGACAAGAAGAAGACGGTCAAGGAGCTGCACCAGAAGGTCGAGGACTTTGTCGACCAGAACATCATGCTGGACGAGGCCGCCGTCAAGGAGCCCGAGACGCGCTTCCGGTACCGGGAGGTGTCGCCGGACAGCTACGGGCTGGACCCGGCCGACATCCTGATGGCCGACGACAACGACCTGAACGAGTACGTCGGCCTGAAGAAGCTGGCGCCGTACCGGGACGACGACAAGAAGGCCAAGGACCGCAAGAAGTTTGCCAAGAAGAAGCGGCTGCGCGAGTGGCGCAAGCAGGTCTTTGGCAGCGCGGAGGGGCCGGTGATCCCGGAGGAGGCGCCGGCGGCCAAGACGAAGGGCAAGAAGTGAGCCGCACGGCGTGCGGCTGCCGCGCGACGCCGCACGGCGTGCGGCTCATGCGGCTCGGCCGCGGCATAGCAAGTACGATTAATCCTGTATATTCGCAACCAAAATCATATCTTCATATCTAGTCTAGTCTAGTCTAGCTGGCTTAAGCCCACTGCCAGGTGATGTCGATGCGGCCCTCCGACAGGTCGGCCAGCGACTCGAAAGCCGACGGCGACAGGTCCAGGTCGTACTCAGCGCATCCCTCGCAGGTGTCGGCGACCGCGACCGTGGTCGTCTTGCCGCCGTGCGACACAACGATCGACTTGCCGCAGAGCGGGTTGTCGTTCGAGTTGCTGACGCCCTGGGCGTCCATCAGCGTCGTCGACAGCGCCGCAACAAAGTCCGTGTCCGAGTTGGTGTTGCCGCACGAGCCAAGGCCAACCTCCCAGTAGGTGCCCTCGCCCGAGTAGGTGCTGCCGGTGCCGGTCGAGGTGGCGGCCGACGAGGTGGTGGTGGCCTCCTCGGTGGTCGTGGCAGCCTCGGTGGTCGTGGCAGCCTCAGTCGTGGTCGGGTACGTGGCCTCGGCCGTGGTCGACGGGGTCTCGTAGACCTGCGTCTCGGTCGGCGTGGCCTCGGGGAAGTTCTGCCAGATCTCGGTCGGGATCGGCAGCTCGCCGTCGATCAGCGACGCGATCGCGCTCTCGAGCGACTCGTCGTAGTGCTGGTGGCGGCGGGCGATCTTGGGGAGCAGCGACTCGAGCGCGCCGAGGTTGCCGAGGTTGCCAAGGTTGGGCAGGCCCAGGGTGGGGATGGCCACGTCGGGGATCGAGATGCCCGCGCCGATCTCACCACCGATGGCGCCGGTGATGTAGCCAGCCTCGGTGACGTCGGCGGTCTGCGTGGGCGCGGCCGTGGTCACGTCGCGCTTGGCCAGGCCGGCGAGGCCGACCAGCTTGGCGATCTCGCCGGCAAGCTCGCCGATCTCGGCGACCTGGGTCGGGGTCAGGTCGGGGATCGAGATGCCGGCACCGATGGTGCCGCCGATGGCGCCGGTGATGTAGCCGGCCTCGGTGACGTCCGCGGTGGGCGTCGGGGTCGCGACCGAGCGCTTGACGCCGGCGAGAAGGCCGGCCAGGCCGGCGAGCTCGCCCAGCTCGGCGAGCTGGGTCGGGGTCAGGTCCGGGATCGAGACGCCGGCACCGAGGGTGCCGCCGACGGCGCCGGTGATGTAGCCGGCCTCCTGGACGTCGGCCGAGGCCGTCGGGGTCGCGACCGAGCGCTTGACGCCCGCGAGCAGGCCGGCCAGGCCGGCAAGCTCGCCCAGCTCAGCGAGCTCGGTCGGGGTCAGGTCGGGGATCGAGACGCCGGCACCGAGGGTGCCGCCGACCGCGCCGGTGATGTAGCCGGCCTCCTGGACGTCGGCCGTCTTGGTCGCGTTCAGGGTGTCGTTGACCGAGCGCTTGATGTTGATGGGCAGCGCAGTCACGTCGGGGACGATCTGGCCGACGAGCGACGTCAGCTCGGGCACCGTCACGTCGGGCAGGGTGACGTTCGGCTCGCGCTTCTGCATGGGCGCGGCCATGGCGGCCGAAGCCAGAGTGAGAACAGAGAGAGTGGAAACCTTCATGGTGGAAAGAGCGTAGTTCAAAGAGCGAACGAGGAACAGAGAGTGAGTTCCGTGAAGCAGCAGAGACTGGATGCCGACCGAGGGGATCGGGGGCCCGTATTTATGCACTTGCCGGCTGGCGGCGGCAAATCTAACAGTGCTTCTGGAAGGAAGCCACGCAGCAATTGACTTCGCGGCGGCAGCGTGCGCGAAAGCGTGCTCATTTGCCCTGGCCACGCGAGGCGTTTGAGCCTGCCGACGCCGGAGCCGTTGCGGCTGCGGGGAGCCTGCCCGAACGGGCCGTGCGGCCGCCAGGCTAGGCAAGTGCTGGGACAACGTGCGTGCCGGGACGGGCGCGGGGAGCCTGCTGCGCCGAGGAGGCAGGCCGTAACGGCGCGAACACTAACTGAGACACTCCCCTGACTAATGCACAAGCGTCCGCACTACTGCCGCCTTATGCGAGGTTATTTGGGCGTGCATACTGCGGAAGTGCGCAGCCGTGCGCCGCTTGTGCCGCATCCGCCCCGCCGCGCGGCTGCCGTGCGGCTGTCCCCCCCCAGTAGCGCCACCCGGCCGGCGCCAACTCTTTCCACTGACGTGACGGGCTGCACACAGGCTGCACGCCGCTGTGCCGCCGTGAGGCCGCCGCGACCAACGCGGGGACGCCCCCCCGGTCCCGGCGGAGGGTCCGTTGCGCCGCCGTGGCGCCGCGCAGCTGCCGCGGCCCGTGTTTCATCCGACAGCCGCACGCTCCGGAGCGGCCTCTGGCTGCCCCAACCGTAGCCCGCCGCCGCCGAGGGTTCCGGCGGTCGCGCCGCCCGCACATGGCGCGCGTGTTGCGCCGCATGTGCTCGCCTCCGCCTTCCAATCGGGCAGGAAGCTCCAGCCGCGCACGCACGACAGGGTATCGGCCGAGGGGCCGCGCCGCGTGCGGGCAACGTGCGCACGGCGTGCGCACGGCGTGCGCCGGGCGTGCGCCGTGGACAGCTGACAGCCCGCCCACAAAACGGCCAGGGCCTCGCACGTTTCTCGGTCGCGTGCGGCCGGATTGGGCAGCGTCTCCCGACCGCTGCTCTGCCGCCACTGTATCTCATCCGATGCGGCGAGATATCGTATGCGCCTGCCGTGACGGCGCGCGTGCTGCTCGCGAGGCCAACATGGCGCTCGCGTGTGCTCGCGTCAGGGCGCGCACGCGTTTAGCGCTGCCGAGCCCTGCGCGAATAACGACATCTGATCTGAGCAGTGCGGCATATGATCCGTGCGGCGCCAGACATCTGATCCGTGCGGCGCCAGATAGCGATAAGCTGCTGCCGGATCCGCTGTAGCCGGCCGAGCCGGGGCCGGTGGAACGATGGGGCGGGTGGTGGTGGGTGCCGCCGCACTGTGTGCGGCTCAGACGGCTGGCGTCGGCTGTGTGCGGCTGTGTGCGGCTCGTGCGGCTCGTGCGGCGCGGGCGCTGGCGCAGCACCGCCCAAGCCACGGAGCCGCCGACGCCCGGCGCTGTGAAGCAGCGCCCGCAAGGCCACCGCTCGGAGATCGCCCGCTCCGCGAGCAGCCCGATCGCACGGACTCCGCGAGGCAGCCCGAGCCGGCGGCCGCACGGCGCCGGGCGACCGGAACTGGCGCCGTGCGACATTTGTTCAGGCTTAGGGCCCGCAGTCACACGCCGAACTCGCTACCGCCGGCGGGTGCCGGAGAATTTCGTGACAGCGGTGACGGGCGCCGCACGACGTGCGGCGCGTCACGTGGCGGGTCGGCGGCGCGGGTCGGACCGGCCCATCCCTGTCTGGCGTCGCCCGGGTAATGCCGCGCCAGCTTTGCGAATTTTACCACCCGCCGACGACACCGCGCCGACGAGCAGCTGATAGTCCGGTGCTGTCCGTCCGCACGCGCGGATCAATTGTCTACGACACGCGCCCTGTGCGGCACCCCCTCGCGCGCGCCCCCGCCGACGGCGCCGCCCCCCCCGCGTCCCGGTAAGGCCGCCAGCGCCGTCCTCCCCGCCCGCTCTCCGCTGACGTCCAGGCCGTCTCTGCCCGCGACGCCGGCTCCAAAGAGTAATCCTTTCTGTTCGCGGCTCGTGCGCACCAGCGCTAAACGATTGACAGTGGGCAACACCAGCAGCAGTCGCGGTCACGGCCTGCCAGAGGATGGAAACGGTGCCCTGTCCATGCCTCCCCCAGCTTCTTCCGGCCCGTCGCTAGGCTCCACGGACGCCGGCGGCGCCAAGCCCTACGACCGCGTCCAGTTCTGCGCCAAGTGCAACGTGTCCGAGGAGGTGCCGGCCAAGAGCTTTGTGCGGTGCTCCGTGTGCGCCGCCGTCTGGCACGCGCCCTGCGCGGGCACGCCCATCGCCCGCGAGGTGCTCGAGCACGACTTCTACCGCCAGTGGTGGAAATGCCACACGTGCGAGCAGGCCTTTGGCCAGCAGCTGGTGCCGCCGCCGCGCCCGCCGTCGCAGGCCCGCTACGCGGCCTACGCCGCGCCGGACGCGCCCAAGCCCAAGCCATACGCCTACCCGGACGCCCCGCCGTACGCGACTGCGCGCGACTTTGCGCGCCCGCGGACGACGTCGACCGAGAGCCACTTTGCGCGCGAGCCCCGGCCCGGTGACTACTTCAAGCACGCGTACGACCCGAACAAGCGCGACTATGCGAGCCCGCGCCCGGCCCCGCTGAAGCACGAGGACTACACGACGCCGGCGTACGCCGGCCGCGAGTACTACGGCGCGGACGCGCCGGACCGCCGCTACGCGCCGGCGTACCCGTCGCCGCAGCCGCCCGACGACCGCCGGCCCGAGGCCTGGCGGTACATGCTGCCCCAGCCCGGCCGCCGCGACACGCCGCTGGCGCCGCTGGCGCCGCCGCTGGCCGCGCCGGCCGCGCCGCTGGCGCCGCTGGCGCCGCCGCTGGCCGCGCCGGCCGCGCCGCTGGCGCCGCTGGCGGCCGGGCCGTCGCTGGCGCCGGCCGGGCTCGGCCCCGCCCTCGCCGGCGGCCTCCCCGCGCCTCTCGCCGCCGACCCCGCCCACACCAACCCCCACTGGCGCCACCTCAACCTCCCCCTGCCCGACTACCGCCGCGACGACGCCCGCAGCCCCGCGCCCGAGGCCAAGGACCTCTCGCTCTACCTCTCGTCGCCGCTGGCCGCCGCCGAGACCGCCGCGGACCGCGCGCCGGACGCCCGCCTGGCCGCGCCGGCCGACGTGGCCGGCCCGCGGCGGCCCGCGTACGCGGCGCCGGCGCCGGCGCTGTCGTACTCGTCGTCGGCGTCGTCGCACACGTCGTCGCACTCGTCGTCGTCGTCGCCGACGTCGTCCGTGTCACTGACCGAGGCGCCGTCGGCCGAGCCCGCGCCCTCGTCCGAGTCCGAGTTCTACGGCCGCGGCGTCAAGCACGAGCCCGCCCGCGACCGCGCCGACCGCGCGCGCCAGCCCGCCGACAAGGCCTGCCACAGCTGTGGCATCTCGTCCGAGATCCTCTTCGAGCGCATCAAGCTCAAGAAGGAGCTCGCCGTGAAGCAGATGCAGTGGGAGGCGTACTTCGCCGAGGACCACGCCGAGAAGGCCGCGCTCACCGCCGAGCTCGAGCGCGTCCGCGCCGAGGTAAGCCGCCCGCACGCGCCGCTGACGCCAGATGCGCCGCCAGGCCGACCGCCACGCCGCCGAGGCCCGCGACCTGGCCGCCCAGGTCCGCGCCCAGGCCGCGCTCGTCGACAGCCTGCAGGCGCGGCTCGAGTCGCGCCCGCAGACGCCGCTGCGCGAGTCCGCGCCGCCGTCGCCCGCGCCCGCGGCCTACCGGCTCGAGTCGGTCTCGGTCTACAAGGACCTCGACTTCAGCCTGGCCTCGCCGTTCGCCGCGCCGGCCGCCCCGCGCCCCGCGTCCCGCGCCAGCAGCCGCCGCAAGCGCCGCGCCGCCGCCGGCCCCGCCGTCGGCCGCGAGGGCCGCCTCGGCCGCCGCGACCCGCGCCCCGTCGCCGATCCCTTCGGCCTCGCTGCCGCCGACGCCGTCCCCGTCGTCCGCGGCGCCGTCCTCGCCTTCGCCGCCGGCCGCGGCCGCGCCTTCAAGGTCGGCCGCAAGGTCCGCGGCGAGCTGCTCTAGCCACATTCACAGGCGCACGGTATTTACATGTATTCTTATTCTGTACACTACGGCCTGTAACATAGGTAGCATCACTCCTTCGGCTCCTCGGCGTCCGCCACGAGCACTCCCGCGCCCTCCAGCATCTCGCCCAGCTCGCCCGACTGGTGCATCGAGATCAGGATGTCGCAGCCGCCCACGAACTCCTTGTTGACGTACAGCTGGGGGATTGTCGGCCAGTTGCTGTACTCCTTGATGCCCTGCCGCAGCTCGTCGTCCTCCAGCACGTTGAACGCCGAGAACTTGGCGGGGTCGACGCCCTGCATGCCCAGGATCTGGATCGACGCGCGCGAGAAGCCGCACTGGGGAAACTCGGGCGTGCCCTTCATGAAGAGCACCACCGGCGATGACGCCACGGCCTGGTCGATCGCCTCGCGTGCCGAGTCCGACAGCAGCCGGAGCTGCTGTGCCCACGCGGCCACGGGCCGCTGGATGGGGGCCATGGGCCGGGCCTGCCGTCAGCGCGCTCGACGCGGCTACTCACCCTGGCCAGCTGTGTGAACGCTCGTCTGGCAAACATCGTGTGGTGTCCAATGGGGAGGAAGTGTGTCCGGCTTACGGAGGGCGGCAAATTTTCGGCTGAGTCAGCGGGGCGGCCGGCTGACGTGCGCGCGCGCCCTCGTGACTAAGCGCGCGCCGCACGCCGTGCGGCGCTGCTGACGCAGCATTCCGCCCGCCTGACTCAGCCGTGCCTCGCACGTGACCGCGTATACTCTTCCCGCAGACTTTTCGCTCGGCACCGCATGGACCGAGCCTACGACAACGCAGACACGCCGACGCGGCCGTCCGGCGGCCGCGCGCTGCTCGCGCGCGCCCTGAACGGTACGCCGCACACGCCGCGCACCCCGGCGCCGCCCAGCCGCGCCCGCGCCGCGTTTCCGTCGCCGTTTATGTCGCCGTACCGGCCCGCGCCGCGCATGGCCTCGCGCCTGGGCCTGCAGATCGACGCGCGCGCCGACGGGCCCCACGACGCCCAGTTCAGCTCCTGGCTGGCCGGGCTCACCCAGCGCGCCCGCGACGCGCTCCACGCCAACGACCAGCAGGACGCAGAGTTTCAGGTCTGGCTCGACTCCGAGGACCGCAAGGAGCGCCAGCGCCTCGAGTTTATCCAGCGCGCCCCCCTCGTCGACACGTCCGCAGCCGTCAACCTTGACAGCCCGGTCTCGCGCGCGTTTGACGTGCTTGGCCGCATTCTGACCGAGCCGCGCGGCATCAAACGCGTTGCCGAGCCAGCCGAGGGCACCACCAAGCACCGCCGCAGCGACGAGTACAGTGCGGACGACGTGGAGAGCGCGGACGACGTGGAGAGCGCGAGCGCCGACAGCGACGCGCTGGACGACGCGCCGGCCGACGACTCGGACGTGTTTGGGGCTGACGACGACGACGGCGCGGCCGACATGGACTCGGACGTGGCCGGTTCCGACGCCGACGACGGCGGCGACTCTGATGTGATTGCCCTGTCGGACGAGGACGAGACCGGCGACGATGCTGCGGATGTCGCTCTGCCGCCGCGCCGCATCAGTCTCTTGGACTCGCTGCGGCCGGCCGTGCCCTACGAGGACGAGGACGAGGACGAGGATGAGGACGAGGATGAGGACGAGGATGACGGGGACGACGACGATGGAGAGGAGGAGAGCGAGATTGACGTGGACGAGGAGATCGACGGCGACAACGAGGTTCTGGATGCCGACGAGGTCGCGGACGCTGACGAGGCCGAGGCGGACAACATCGAGACCGGCGAGCCTAAATCTGTCGCTACAGAGCCGATTGAGTCGGATGCGGATGCGGATGCGGACGCGGATGCAGACGCGGACGCGGACGCAGAGGCAGACGTCGAACTGCCCCTTCTTCCCGCCCATCCCTACGCGTCTGCTGCAAAGATTGCCTCGCCGGTCGACGCGTCTTTGTATTCAGTCGACCCGGCGCTGGCCTATGCGCCGTTTGCTGTGCCGGCTGAGCTCATGGAGGCAGCCTTGGACATGGCTGTGGCTGAAACGCCGGCTCTGCCGGTCCATGCGGTCCACCAGATGGTGCCTGAGGTTCTGCTGGAGGCGCCGCTGGCGGACTTTTTGGCGAGTCCGCTGGTGGCTGCGGACGAGGGTGTGGAAGAACATGTGACGCCTGTTGCAGAGATCCCGATCGCAGAGCATGTTACCGCGAACGATCTGGAGGTTGCGGAGGCGCAGAACGTCCCGGAAGTGTTTGAGCGGACCGTGGCAGAGTCCGAATCTACGGAAGGAGCTATGGAGGCTACGGAGACCAAGGAGCTTGAACAGCCTACGGAGGCCAAAATTGTCGTGGAGACTGAAGAGCCTACGGAGGCCGTCGAAGAGTCTGCGGAGGCCACGGAGGCTGTCGAAGAGCCCATTGGTGCCCTCGACAAGCCCACGGCGGCCGTGGAAGAGCCCGCAAGGGAGGTTGCGGAGTCTACAGAGACCGCGGATGCCGCAGAGACGGACACAGAGCACATGGAAGTTGATTTGGCCAACGCCGAGCCTTCCATCACTACAGGGCTTCCTGTCGAGACTGCGTCCGAGCCCGTGGAACTCGAGGAGCTCTCTGAACCTGTGACGCTCACTCAGATCGCCGTCGACGTGGCCATGACCGACGCTGAGCCTGAAAACGTGCACGTGGCCGCCCAGTCGTTTGCCGAGCCTATGCAATTGGACGAGCCGACAGAAGCCGCGGAGGCTATGGACGTCGAGGAGACCGTGGAGGTCGAGGCCAAGGCCGAAGCCGAGATTGGGGCTGATGTGGAGGCTGATGTGGAGGCTGAAGCTGAGGCTGAAGTCCGGGCTGAGATCGGGGCTGAGGTCGAGGCTGAGGTCGAGGCTGAGGCAAAGGCTGAGGCCAAGGCTGAGGTCGAGGCTGTGCCTGAGGTTAGTGCTGAAGCCAAGGCCGAGGCTGTGCAGGTGGCTCAACCCGAGGCTGTGTTTGAGGCGGAGGCTGTGGCCGCGGCCGAACCCGAGGCTCACGAGGCTGGCGACGCTGATGTTGCACCCGAGACTCTGGTGGAAGCTACGGCGACAGCCTCGGCTGAACTGGAGGTTGAAGCCGGATCTGCTGCCGAGGCTGAGCCTATGGCTCAATCGACGGCCGATAGCAACCCCGAGGTCCGGGCGGAACAGATCGAGGTTACACATGCTACTCACAGTGTGGCTGATCCAGCCACTATGGCTGAATCAGTCGCGACCGAAACTTTCGACTCTGTGATCCAAGCTGTGACCGAAGTCTCGTCTGTGAGCGACGCGACGGTGTCGGCAGAAATTTCGGTGACTGAACCTCTGACCGAGGCTGCCGCCGAGGCTGCCGCCGAGGCTACAGAGGCTGCTGAGCCCGCTTCGGAAGCTGTGAAGCTTGTCGCCGAGGTTCTCGCAGAGTCGGTCGCTGAGCCCGCTATCGGTGCTGCCGTCGAGCCGACCGTTGAGCCTGCGACTGAGCCTGCAGTTGAACTTACTGCTGGGCTTATCGCCGAGCCGTCTGAGCCGGTTCAGCTTGTTTCTGAGCCCGTGGAGCTTGCTGCTGAGCCCGTGGAGCTTGCTGCTGAGCCTGCCGAGCCCGCTGCCGAGCCTGTCGAGCCCGCTGCTGTCGAGCCCGCTGCTGTCGAGCCTGCTACCGAGCCCGTCGAGCCAGCCGCCGAGCCTGTTGCCTCCACCCCTGAGGGTCTGGAGGCTACCGGCGCACCTGGACTCCCTGATTCTACGCTTGCGGACTCCACGTCTGCGGAGGCCCCGGCTACACCCGAGCCAGCCGAGCCCACGACGCCGGCCAAAGGACGGAAGTTCTTTATCTCTCCGCCAGTCCGCGACATGACCAACCAGCCGCGCGAGCCCAGCCAGGCGCGGGACGCCGCCCGCACGTCGGCCCAGGAAAACGTCCCCTAGCTGTATATATGCATCTGTACGATACGATACAAGAGCTTTTTGCTATAATTGCATGTCCGTGCGTAGTAACGGATACGCCGGTCGCCAGGCCTCGACGGCTCGCACCCGGAGCTACCACGTTCACGTCGACTCGCCGGCCGCCCGGCATGGCCGCCGCGTATGCAGCCAACACCCGTGCCAGGATATTCCTCGTGGCGCGCACACTCGGGACCGCGGTACCGCTATCTAGTGTACCGTTATGCCAGGCACCAGCCTGGTACCCAGCGAACATGTGGCCACATCGTGCGGCGGTGCGCACACCCCAAGACAAACGCGCAAACGGCTAGAACGCCCTACGTTGCTCTTTATTGGGACCGGCCCGACAGTTTCGGAAATTTTTGGGCAGCCCTGCGCCGTTTGGGAACGTTTGGGAGCACCTGTGAGCAGATACGGCTAGCGCAAAATTTGTTGACGCCGCCCGCGCGGCGCTCAACAAAGAGCTCGAGATGGACCACGGGGGCCGTATATAGCGAACCGCACGCACAGCGAGCACGACACCGCGAGATATATAGACACCGCTCCAGTCCCGCCATGGCTCAGTCCATTCCTCTGCACAAGCGTCCGGTGGATAGATTCTACTTTGCTTACTTGTAAGTTGGTTGCGCCGAGCGATTTGGCGTCACACAGACGACACAGACGGCGCCGGACCGGACTGGGACTCCCGGACCCGTGGACTCGCCATCGTGGACCCGGTCCCGGCGATCCGCGGACCTGGTCCTGGCGATCCGTGGACCCGGACACGGGTCGCCCTCACCCGGGTCGATGGCACCGGGCCGGGCCGGGTCGGGTCGGCGTGGCGGGTCGCTCTCGCACAATTGGCCCCGGCCGGCTGCCCCGGTCCGCTCGCTGTCTGTCTGCCTGTCGTCGCGCTGCTGTCTGTCTGCCCGGCTCGCTCAGCCGTCCGTCGCCCGCGGCCTCCGCGGCGCCCCCACCCGAACCCCGCTGACCCCCAGCATCCTGCATGTCTTCATCACCATCGTGATCGACTCCGGCGTCGTCGTCCCCGCCCAGTACCGGCCGCGGTTCCAGCAGAACCTGCTCGACATCCAGATCCTCAAGAACAGAGACCCGCTCCTCGCGGACGTCCCCCCGTGGTTCTACCTCTTTGTCTGGATCGAGGTTCTCGTCCAGCTCCCCTTCTTCGTCTACGGCGCCTGGGCCATGTACACCAACTACAAGCGCGCGTACTCGCTCATGCTCGTCTACGGCGTCAACGGCTCGCTGACGACGCTGGCGTGCATGTACGAGATCTGGTCGCACAAGACGCTCGAGATGGGCTTCAAGCTCAACCTCGAGTGGATGTACCTGCCCACCTTCCTCATCCCGCTCGTGATGGTCTTTGACATGTACTTCCGGCTGTCGACCATCATCTCGCAGAACCTCGACATGACGGTCAAGAAGGACCTCTAGTCTGTACACTAGATATTTGCATAATCGGATTCTTGGATACCTACTCGGCCGCCCACGGCGGCGGCGGCGCCGGCGTCGCCACCCGGCCCATCATCCGCTGCGGCAGACAGTACACCGCGTTGACCGCGTCCAGCCCGTCGTGCCCCAGCAGCGCCAGCCCGGCCACGCCGAAGCACGTGTGGAACACGTCGGCCACGTCGCCGGCCCGGTCGGCCATGCCCCCCGCCTCGTCGTCCTGCGCGCCCAGGATGAACTCGCGCAGCGCCGCGCCGTCCACCCAGTCCACGCGCCCGAGCATGTCCAGCGACGACAGCACCCACCACGAGTAGCACACGTCCGGCAGCTTCTCGGGCCGGCCATTGAGCCCGCCCGTCGGCAGCTGCCGCTCACACAGCCACCAGCTCAGCAGGTCCCGGTCGACCAGGTCCAGTCGGCCCGCGATCGCCAGCGCTCCCAGGCATGTGAAGACTGTCGTCAGCCCGCTCCTGCGCCCACGTACTTTGCGCCGCATGGCTCTCGGCCCCGGGAACCATCCCGTAGCCCCCGTCGTAGTTCTTGCACCGGTCGATGAACCCCACCGCGCCGTCCACGTCTAGCCGGTCGAGCTTGCCCAGGATCGACAGGCAGTTGAGTGCCACGTACACGAATCGCGTGTCCACCTCGCCGTACTCGTCGCCGGCCACCACCCCGTCTGGCCGCTGCAGCCCAGCCACGTCTGCCGTCAGCGCGCCCAGCGACCCACTTACAGCTCGCCACGGCGTCCGCGTCGATCCGGTCCAGCGCGTCCTGCATAAACAGGATCTGCACCGCCGACAGCGTCGACAGAATGTGCGCGTCGTGTCCTGGGTGCGCTCCAAAGCCGCCTGGCGTCAGCACCGCCGCCGCCGCTCCTACCGTTCGCGTGCTGGCACGACAGCACGTACGCAATCATCTCGTCGCGCGGCAGCGCGTCCCCGGCCTTCATCAGCTGCAGCGCCGTCAGGCCCCAGTAGATCCCGTCTGCCGTCAGCGCGTCCGGCCGCCACTTACTCATCCGCAGATGCTCCGACAGCCAGTACTCGAGCTCATCCTGCTTCTTGTCCAGCGACTGAACGTACGCGATGTGCTTTTCTCGATAGAACTGGCCCATGGTGGATGAGGTGACGTCGGGACGTGGTGCGCCGCATGTTACTAACGCCCCTGGCCGGATGCCGGCCATCTGAGCGCGCGCGGCAGACAGTCCCGAGCGCCGGACCGCGGTCACTCGCTTAGGGTGCGTTGTCTGTATGGGCCACTCTACGCCTACGTTACAGCCTGGGGAGGCGCATTGGCTCGGTGCGGCACCTCTACAAACTGCCAGCACGCTGGCAGCTTTGCTGCCCACGCTGCGGCACAGGTGCCGTTACTGCCGGCCACTGCGCCCTGCGCCACGCACACAGCGCACTGTGCCCATCTGACAGCTCGCCTGTGCCAGCACTGCCGGTGCTGTTGACTCCGGCCGTTGTCGCCCAAGCCAACCATTCCGCACACCATCCCATCCGCTCATCAAGCGCAACCATGCATTATCTATTTCGACGGGTCATTGCGCTGGTAGGCCATGTAGCCATTGATCCGGTGCGTCGGCAGCATGTCCAGGTATTTTTCTGTCGTCAGCACACCCTCGGCGTCCCCGTACCGGCAATGTCCTTGCAGTTCTCGTAGTGGTTGACCTGCTGGCTCTTGTAGCACTTCTGCAGGGCTTCGCGGACGGTCCGCAGAGCGTACAGCCGGACGAACTGCTCCTTGAGCGCGCTGTCCTGAGCAGCCTTCAGCTCGTCCGGGTTCTTGTAGTCGATCTCGTCGAACGACACCTTCTTGTAGGGCGTGTGCGGGGCGGCTGCCGGTCAGTCCTGTCAATGGGGAGCCATCCTGCACCCTGCGCGAGTCTGCGCGGCACTTACTGTTTCCCATGGTTGTTCTGTCGATGCCGTTGAGCTCGTGGGCCTGTGTGAAAATCGCTGGAAAATCTGAGCCCATCGAAATCCCGACGCCGTGATTGGCTGCACGGTGTTGCCCTGGCAACCGCTGTTGCCGTGGCAACGCTAACTCACCCAACGCGTCCACCCCACACCTGCGGCGAACAGCCAACATGCACGGTCGCCGCCGGAAGGTTGTTCCTGGGTGCAACTGGCGGGAAGTCGTAGAGGATGCGTATTGTGGGCGGCGTTTTGCCGCGCGGACGGTGTTTTCGAAAGAGCCGCTGCCGAGGCTCATGGACATGGCTGGCGGGCTGCGGTGCTCTGCCTAGAGAAACTACATCTGGGGCCACCCTTGAGCTACCCTGCGTGCTGAAAGGAAGAGCCAGCGCACATCTGTCGCCGGGATCGCTACGTAGCTTGCCATTGCGTCTGTAGAGCCTGCTGTGTATGCAAACTGCTCTGCCCAAAGGACAATCATCACCCACGAAGTCGTCGCCGAAGACCCGCCGGTGGTGCGCAAACCTCCGGCGGCGGCTCCATCGCCTGGCTCGGTCCAGGGTTGCTGTCCTTGGGGGGACACAGAGGCCGGCCGGAAGTTGCCCATGCAAAGTCGCGAGAGGCTCGAGCGTGCCCAGTGGACCCCGCTCGCATACGCAGACTCCACGCCGGCACGCTCGAGAGATCATATTCGCGGTGGTGTTACATAAATGGACCTCGTTTCAGGTTTATAGTGCACGTTTCAGGTGGTGTTTCATAATATTCTACGTGTTTCAGAACATTCCGCGCGGAGAGACGCGCGTGGCTGACCCGCGACCTCAACAAATCTGGATCACAAATGGCAACCCGGGTACCATCGACCGTCGGATGTCTGTCAGGGCGGTTAACGGCGGCAACGCTGCGCGCTCTGTGCTGGGCTCGCCAGACTGTCGGCGGCGGCCAAACGTAACGCCGCCAGAGTGACACGCTACGACCCATCGCGTCGCGCCCGAACCACCGCGCCGACCCGTCGCGTCGCGCCCGGCCCACCGCGCCGACCCGTCGCATTGCTCTCGACCCGGCCTCACGCGTAGACGAGCCCCCCACGTTGCCTACCCAGCTCACGTCGCGGGGCAGACAATTGCCTACGGTTGCCGTAGCAACCGTTGCCAAGGCAACCATTGTTTGTCGACGCGCCATAAAACACAACGCGCAACGCTCTACAGCTCCCTCACTCACAATGGCCCCGAACAATTTCGCCAGCATCTACGAACAATTCCGGTCCGCGCCGGCCTCGGCGCCCGTCGCCGACGATGTCCGTCTCACGTACGTCACGTCCAACGTTGTCCTCAACGGCATGGATGCCATTCTCCGCAGCCACACTGCGGCGACCCGTCAAGTCAAGCGCACCGACAGAGTGATCTCAACTCACGTCGCCGCTGACTCGCTCGTCCTTGAGACCGCCACCACTCTCGAGTTCGTCAGCGGCTGTGGCCCTTGGGTGCACACACTCGACGACAACTTTGTCAATGACAACACTGCCTTAGTGCCCATGGTATGTCCATCCAAGTTCTCTGCTGATCTCAGATCCACACCGTCGTCTTTTCCGGAGACCGTATTCAGTCTGTCCGCATCTTCTGGGACCAGGGAACCGTTCTTAAGCAGATCAACGTCATTGGCGCTCGCGGCAACATCTGGCCAATCTACACCGGCGACAAGCTCGTCAGCCTTCTCGACTCTGACGGTAAGATCGCCGCCGACGCCCGCTGACCCCAGCCAAACCCACCGGCACCGTTGCTGCGCCCGCCGCCGTGCCTGCTCCTGCCGAGCCTGCCGTGCCCGTTGCCGCCATGGCCGCCCTCGCCGTCGACGAACGCTTCCCGATCCACAGCGACACCGCCATCGCGCCCCCTTCGCTGGCCGTCGCCGCTCCAGACACCCCGGAGCACGTCCGCGCCAAGCGCAACATCGACAACAACATGTACGCCCAGCACTTCAAGTTTGGCACGCCCGAGAAGCCCGAGTCGCCCTACTCCAAGACCCGCGCCAACATGCACCCCCAGCCCGGCGACCTGCACTGGCAGTACGGCGAGGCGACCCCGCCCCGCGTCGAGCGCGTCGCTCCCATGCAGCCTGCCACCACCAACGTCATCAAGTGCAACCCGCGGTCCAACGGCGGCATGGGTGGCAAGCCCCAGTGGTCCTGGGGCGCCCCCGAGGAGACCCCCGAGCCCGCTGCGCCGGCCGCACCGGCCGCCCGCGCCGAGCCTCTCGCCAAGGCCGGCACTGCCCGCGAGGGCCGTCGTGAGTTCACCCCGTCGTGGTCTTTCGGTACCAACAAGGAGAACTAACGTGTCCTGCTCATAGTCTTTTAAATACCTGCTCTTTGCGTCTTGTATGTCTATGTCGTTTTATCAAAGCCCAATGGCCTCTTCTACCGCGTACCCACGTCCGTCGGGCAGCTCGCCCATCTTGCACAGCTCGATCCGGTCCAACCGGCTCGCTGGCAGAAGCTCATAGTCGTTCATGCCCTCCAGCAGACCGCGCACGTCCATTGCCGGTCTTCCTCCGCGTCCGCGTCCGCGGACGTAAACACTGTTCGCCACGGTCACGTGTAGAAGTACAGGTCGGCTGTCTGCCACCAGACCGCGCGCGTCAAAGAACGCCTTCACGCTCTCGGCCATCGCCTGCAGTCGGGCCACGTCCGGCCCAACCGGAACCGCATACACCACGCGCGCCCGTGCTGCGGGCCCAAGACACGCCAGCCCACGTAGCGTCAGCACAGGTGCCTCCAAGCCCAATATGCTTTCGCGTCCAGCATCTAGCTCTGCCAGTGTCCGGCGCGCCTCTGCTAGCCTCTCTGCACTTTCCAGTGCCATCACTGCAATCGTCAGGTGCAACGTCGCCACAGGCCGCACCGCCGCTGCCGGTATTCCCGCACTCGTGAATGCAGCATGTAGTTGGCCAATCCGCTGTCGAACTGCTACCGGTATCGGAATGGACAGAAAGTGCGTCAATCTCTGCGCCGCCGGCATACTTTCTGTCAGAAATCTGCCCGGTGCAGGCGCTTCCTTTTCAGATTCTGTGCAGTACTGGTCCTTCGAGCTCAAAGTCTAGTAATTGAGTAATTAAATGGCTTTGGGTACGCTCAAAGGCTCCCTTGCCAAATCAATTTCCGCATCTTACGCGTCAAAATATGCTACATACACCGGCAATTGGAATACGGTCGACTGCCGGGGTGTGTAATTTAGAGTCCAATATATGCTCAGACTGGGATGCCGTCACCATGCGTGCGGTTAGAGGCAGGCTTGAAGTGTACGGCTTTGCGAGCTTTTGCCGGCTTTACGACTAGTCGCGTACATAACACGACCGATCTGGCGCTCTTCCGCTCGATTCTAGTCGCGATTCGACCCTTCCGTCAATAGCCAATCGCCCGTCCAAGGCCACCCGGCATGACCGCCTAACTCTAGCTACGTCATACGTCCGCTCATTCTGATCGCCTTCCTGCCTCTTGCCCACACCCCTATGCAGCGACTTCGCTCATCTCAGACTACGAATGGCGAGGCATCTCCGCCACCGCAATGCGCGCAGCTGGTCTCGTGGGAGAGCCCAGACCAACGCACTCCTCATCTTTGGTTTGCGCACGCTTCTTTGCATACTACTACCTGATTTAACATTGCCGAACAACACCACGCATGACCCCCTTAATTGAAATCGGAGGTGATATCCTCCAGCCATGCCCAGAGCTTCTCGCCTTCTTTGCCAGAAGCCATCTCGGGCAGTCCAGTTCGCGGTACTCCCTTTTTGCCGTACGCGATGAAGTATCCGCCGTTGTCTTCCGTCGTGATGTCGGGACTCAGAGCAGGGTACAGCACAGAGTAGACGCCGTACCTGACATCAGCGGCAAAGCTGTGGACGATCTTCTTCATAAACGCGTTGGCATTCCGAGTAAGCTCCGTTCTGATCAAGCCCGGGTGAACGGAGACGCTGACAACGCCGCTGTCCTTGTGCCGGAGGCCCCAGACATATGCCTCAAAGTAGTTAATGGACTTTGTCTGGCCGTAACAAAGCAGCTCTGTCGGCTTGGTTTTCTCAAAGTTGACATCTTCCAGCTGGAGCCCACTCTTGCCGGGTGCCCAAAAAATGGCCAGAGAACTTAACCATACTATCCTGACAGAGTTCGGCGGCGACGCCTTGGCCGTCTGGATCAGGATATCATCGAGATGCTTCTGCACGACGAACGGAGCGATCGCGTTCACCTGGAGACAGTTGTAGAAGCCATTCACAGTCTTATGCTCGTTGCCCATGTAGCTCGCACCAGCATTGTGTATCAGCAAATCGAGACGCTTCTCCTCATCGAGGAACGTCTGGAGACCGGGCTTGATGGTAGCCAGGTCGGAATAATCGAACGCCAAAGTTCCAAGCGAGGCGTTCGGATATTGCGTCTTGAGGCTACCCACGACTGTGTCGAGCCGAGCTTGCGAGCGTCCGCAAATGTACACTTTAGCGTTCTGCTTGAGCAGATACTCGGTCACCTTGAGCCCAATGCCAGACGTAGAGCCAGTGACAATAGCTACTTTCCCAGTCAGATCCGGATAGTCGGCCTCCGTGTACGTCGGCTTAGTGTACAGAATGTCTGCTAGGGCAATGCCTGACGCTCGCAGTGTGTCGAAAAACCGCGACATCGTGCTTATATTGGTGCTGAGGCAAGATGTTGAACAAGCTGTGGAGATTTTAGTACTCGCACGCCTAACAACAGAAACTTGGTTCCACTATAAGTGGGGGCTATCAGAATTTCTGACTGGTCTTAGGCTCAATAAGCCCCCGCCGAGTTGCCAGTAACAAACTAGCTCCGAGAGAGTGTAGCGAAATTGTGTTATGTGCCTAAACTACTCGCGTGTTTAAGCTTATTAAACCCCGGTGACTCAAGACTACAACGATCATGTAACATTTGCATCTGAGAAGCCCTCGTGCCTGGGCCACCATGCCAAATATTTCAACCGGACGAGGCAAATGAACGCAAAGGACTTATAAGTCTCACAGTTCAGCTGGAAGAATCGTCAGTCGAGTTCTATATCTGTAGTCCAGTCCAACGACTGGTGTACTTGTGCGTTCTCTAACGAGCCAGCACTGTCGTTAAGAGAGACGCCGATCAGGGTTATCTATCTTCTCATCGGATGAAGCTTGTCGAAAGTCCTCGCTGGTCTGATCACAGTACGCTCTGCTTGTGCATTAAGTGCGTTCGCGCACGACAACACGTTAACAACTGGGTGTAGCTGCAAGATTGATCCGGCACGTAAAGAAACCTCAGTGCCCCATTTGCCACATAACACGAGAATCGTAGATCCTATTGTGCACAGGAATTAACAAGTACTTTCATAATGACTGGTGGTTCGATCTGAGCAAACAATCTTTAGGTATTTAGGTACAGCATTGAATTTTCCTTCGTCATCGTCTGCTTTCAGGGACTCGTTTAAACCTCTTGTGTCCCGTCTACTAGAACTCACTCGCATGCAAGTTCCAAGTTACAATTATGCCGGTAACATATAGCCGCAATAGCTTCAGTTTGATAACCTAGGTTACGATATGTATATATTCCTGGTATCGGGTGATTCAGTATATCTACACAGTACCGGCGACAAATGTCGTAACCGGGTATTATCTGGTTCCGAAATGTCCCGAGGAGAGATTCTTGGCAGAACCTAGCCACTACGTGTTCGCATCTATAAAAGCAGTATTTATTTGAAGGCACGCACGCAGTGACAACATTTTAAGCCACCGGGCAGAGTAGTATTCATAAACAAAAACGGTCAAAAATCATCACAAAGAATCTCATAGCTGAAGCTTTTCATGCAATGGCCGCCACTAGTGGAACTGGCCAACCTTGAGACCAAATCCATCCGGCGGGACATCGAGAAGACCTGCCGTACGGTCATAGTCGACTCCATCCGCGTAAACCGTGTTTCCCCACCAGGTGAACTTAGTCGAAGTGTACTGGAGTGCCAAAAAGATAACAATGCCGGAAAACGCAACACCAGCAGTAAGACCAGAAGTGAGAATGTAGTTGTACTTTGTCCACCACGCAGTGTACCGACGACGAATAAAGTACATGAAGATGAATGCTGTGTAAAATCCACCAACGTAGTACGAAAGATTGTAGGTCCAACCCCAAAAGGCCGCACCAGACACAATCAGCACAGGGTGGAACTTCTTCATCTGCAGCGGGTACTTGAGCTTGAGAACACCGAATGGAATCGCTATGATCGGTCCGATATAGAAACAGTGTTTCAGGGCGGGGTATAGCGTGTTGAGCACACGGTTCGGGTCAATAATACCAAACATGATGGCGTCAGAGTAGACCGTTCTCGGAAACTGACAAACAAACTTGTCAACCTGCGTGGGACTGCAGAAGTCCTTCACAGTTTTGAAGAGTGTCTCGATACCGCCAATCGTAGTAAAGCACTGAACGATCGTGGCAACAATTTGCGCACGGAACACAGCTCTCTGTGGGAGCTTGGCGTAGTGCGCAATCTTCTGATCAGCAATAAATGATTCAGCCTGCTCGTCGACGTTGTAACCCCACATGCGAATCATCATGTTTGTCACAGCGTTACCGGGATCCATGTATCCCGCAATAATCACAGAGAACGCTCCGAATCCCATGGCATGTCCAGTGGTTGCGTAGACAATAATCGTAGGGATATACATGCCAATGTTGAATAAAAAGATGGCGATAACGGTCCAGATCGGCACAGTTGTTGGCCACGCACCAATAGCGACAAGGCCGGTGACCATTCCAATGATGAAAATGACCAAAAACCACCAGTCAGGAACCTCAGGATACGCCGACATCATTCTGGAATGCGGGTCGGTAAACTGAGTGAATGCGCTCTTGCGGGGGTGACGAATGGTTTGCCAGTACATCTTGGCAGTCTTCCATAGCACCTTATACTCAGTGATGCAAATATACATGAAAGCGCAAGTATAGACAGCCCAGAGACCACCGGTACCGACAATGTTTCCAGCAGACATGTATGGGACGGAGTAGTTGGTGTACTTCTGCTCGTCGAACTTCCCATCAGTAAGAATTCTCGACAAGTTGTAAGTCTTGCCAAGGTTGTCATAAATAGTGTTAGAGTTGATAGGAAGATAGGCAGTGTACTTGTGGTTTGTCCAGTAGAGGACCACCACGACGACACCGCCAAGGATGATCCCGACGAACTTGTTCATGAAGGCAAAAAACGGCACAACCATAGGCGACGCATAGTTGATGTTTGCCCAGTCGAACGTAGAAATCGGGTTTACTCCCATGCCAAGATAGGATCCAGTGATTATAGCGAGCTTAACGTTCGACGGCGCGATCCACGTCAGCCAGTTGAAGGTGCTGAGCGCCTTGAAAATATAGTCCGGGAAAAAAAAGTACAGGAACGAAGCAACGAAGGTTAAGTAGAACATTTTTTGACGCGAAATAGTCCAACCATTGATCGATGTTCTCTTTTCCGGGATGAGGAGCGCGCGGTTCAGGGCAAGCGTCGGCAACACCGTTGGGAACATAGCCTTAACTGGGAAAATAGCCAATTTTCGCGCGAGACCCGCTAAGCCATAACCGAAAATTAAGCTCGCGAAATTACTCAAGAAAATGAAACCAAAATCAACCCAAGGAAGATGGAAAAATAATTCGTGCCGCATCGTAATAGTGAACGACATAAAGTTCGAGGTTTGAGATCCGACATTGATCATGATTGTAGCAAGCATCTGCTCTTTGTATGACCAAGGACCAGGGTTGATACTATAGCGAGTTCCGCGAAGCTTGAATCCCCAGTCTGGCAACAGTTGGAAAAATTTGCCGCAAGGAAAGAGGAACAGCTGAAGAACGGTAGCCTTCAGCGTCAAACGAGGTTGGCGCTGCGAAAAAAACTCATTCACAAAACTGCCAAGAGCAACCCAGAAAACTCCTAGAATGTAGACTCTGATTGTCTCGACGGGAATGGTCGGATCATCGAACGGATCCGTGACCGACCGCACCTCGGGATATGGCGAGTGGTACTCAATGACGGCAGCTTCGAGACGTGCGTCTAGCTCATATGTATAGATGTCCTCACCGTAGGCCTCCGGACCCTTCAGCAAGGCTTCGATTCTCTGCAGAGTGTCGTTGGGGAAATTAACATCGTCGTAATACTCCTCGTAAGCGCTCTGTAGAATCTCCAGAGCAGTGTCAACCTGAAGCTCAGTGACCTTGGTATAGATGAATGCAGAGGCAGCTTCGGCCAAGGGGTCATCTTCAGAACTTTGGCCAGTTTTATTCAAGAGCTTGATTCGCTCAATTACATGAAGGCGTTCAGTCTCGCTGTCGGCATCGGAGCTACCAATGTTCTTGACATGAACCTGGGCCTCGACCTTTTTCTCGTCAACAATTTTTTCGTTCTCAAAGAGTTCCATTGTTAATGAACTCCAGGACTGTCCTCGGCTAAGATAGAGACGGCTTCAGAGTCAATCGCAGAACTTGTGTGAGACTTAACATTGACATGAGCAGTGGCAGCTTTTATATTCCCGTCAGAGAAGGTAATCAACCCTGCCATCTCATAAACACCGAACACGAGATTCGCTGAACTGCAGCGTACACTACTCAACTAGTTGTTATCTCACGCGGTGAACATCGGGGTGCTTGCTTGGCATGTGTCGGCTCACAATAAGACGCAATGGACCTAAAGCACCGCCAAGAGGTCTTACAAAATTCACTAAAGGACTCTAACTACAAACCAAAGAGCTGTCTGCTTCATTACGTCGAAGCATTACCCTGCAACTACCGTGGCATGGGAGCAATTCATATTTAGGTCAGGCACGCCAAAGTGCTAACGTACGCCATTAAACGTAGTATGTCATTAATTCAAGCTTAAATTTACATACTACATCCGAAAAAAATCTTCTGCGCGATATGCGATCGAGGGCTGTCTGGCGGAAAAGAAGTTGGTTCAGAAGGTCTACTACAAGACGTCGTCTGCGGTACGGAACGAGTTTGCAGCCGCAAGCCATCGTTGAAACCAATATATGATGTACAAGGTAGAGCCGAGTTTTCCGAACGTTGTATCAGAAGCTATTCTCTGTTTCCAACTTCCGGGCTCGCCGCAGTTGGCGGAGTACGGCAGCATGCGATGTTGCCTCTAGCTGACTTCGGAGGACGCCAGGCCAGTCATGGCAGCGATAACTGCACGATTGTAGTGCGTCTCGCCTATTTAGGATTTAATGTGTGCACGGGCCGCACTAGCGTCTGATTAGCAGATATACTCGCTCATTTTGTTTGCTTGCTCAGCCATTCATGATGTGCACAGCTACGACGGTGCCAACGACTTTGCTGTGCCAGGTTGCGCTATGGCCAAGCCCTGTAAGCCAAGAAAGTTGAGAAATTTAATTTTGGCCAAGACGTTCTGCCCAATCATAGACAGTGCATATGCTGTAAGATGGCCGGTATGGTACAATCTTCAAACATAATTTCGTGCAGTACCATCATTGTGCAGACCCTGCTCAAACCTCCCTGGATGGTTATCCGACCAGACCTAGCAGTCGGGTATCTATTATCTCTCCCAAAGGCCTGACATATCTGCTATCGCGGTCCGATGTCGGGCATATCACTCCGAGACTTTGATAGACCCGAGTGAAGCCGATACTCCATGTCCGATAGAATTCCTCCACGGCTGAGCACCAAAACATTACCCGCAGCTCCAACTGGCATACCTAGTAACGACATGTAACATATTGTACTTTCTAAAATCTGGCGCTACCACATGAATGTGCTTATCTTGACTTGCGCCAGCAAAATGCTGCAACATGCCCACCTCGAGCGTACGCTGCACACATCTATCACAGACCGCTCTTGAACGCTGTTGTATCAAAGCCAAGAGCTCGGCAAGACTATCGGTGTGTAAGCACCTTATTAGAAATTTGGCATATATTCGGTTAAAGCGTCAACTGTAATTTTAACATACAATGGCGAAACTAGGGTCTAAAGGTTAAGACTAGAACAGAGAGAAGCTAGTCTCACATTGGTCAGGAATGGACCTGAGCCTTTAGAATAAACATCGGATAAAGCATTTAGGGATTAGAGAGCTCGGATAAGGACGTTGGGAATAGTGCGGCTATAACGCCGCACTTTAGATTAGACGGTGGGGGTTTAGTGCTTCGAAGAACTGTGAAGTTTGCAGCTGTACAGAATCATCATCCCCACGACAGCGCGGAGGGAAACTTGACGGCAATATTTTAATAGCGAGTACTAGCTGAATGGCTTAACCGATGGCAGACTAAAAAAATACCAAGAACATGTTGCAAAGACGACAACTGACGGAAGCCAAAGCCGCGATTGTAAATTGTTCGTCAGGCGGTCTAGTGAGATCATGGCACATAGTCTATGTATACTGGTCTCGTGAGCAGCTTACAAGTACCACTAAGTCACTAAAAATTGAATTGAGCCAATTGATAGCTTACAGACAAAGCGGGCTTTTTATACTGGCAGACTCTACTCAGTGATCAACGACTCGTAAAGGCATTCATATGGACAATCACCAATGAAAGCGGCATAGTTTTTATTTGTTAGATAGTCTCAGTGGCGGATGGTGTGCTGTTCACGGTCTTCAACGGTTTCAAACCAAGATTGAAGAATGAGACCTCGTACCTGGTTGCCTGTGTGAAAATTTCAACCAGTCGGTCTAGCTGGACATCACCGATATCTTCTTTGGCAACCTGCTCCTCTATAAGAGCACGCCCAGATTCTACGGCATCCCAAAATTTCGGCCCGTTGTAGACTTCCAACCATGACTGAAACGGATTTCCCTCCAGTGTATCGTTCTCCTTAGCTCTGCGGTACATCTCTTTGCCCATATATCCGTAGCCGATCAAACAGGAGTACGCAGCCACTCTCAACTCGAGTATTGAACCTGTGGTTCCGACATCCAAAATATATCTGGAGTAAGCTGTGTTGGCTAGGTCCTCGGATGTCTTTAAGATTGTCTCTTTGCTGACTCCAAATTGTTCACACAGGGAGACGTGATTGTCAAGTTCAGTAGCGATGGCGTTCAGGATAACGGCGTTCACCTTCAACTCATCGGTGGGCGTAGTGCGCTCTTTGTAGATTGCCAGAGCGTGGAGACGAGCATAATGCCCCAGATAGTGATAATCCTGAGCAAGGTAGTTGCAGAAACCCTCGAGAGGTAGGGTGCCAGCGGCAATTTGCTGGCAGACAGGATGATTGATATAGGTTTGCCAGATGCCACACGCTCTTGACAATAGAATGTCGGTGAATGGGTGTGGCTTCGACGGAGTAATGGGTGGAACAGCCTTAACTTTCATGAGCCAGCCATGATTCAAGGGATTTTGATTGATCGAGGTACCGCTAGAGAGTGTCAGACCGTCAAGATAAGTAAACGCCTTTACGACAGCCTCTTCAGGAGAAGCCCCGTTTGAGAGAAAGACTGCAATCGCCGAAGACAGAGTGGATCGAACACACGAGAATTGTGAGGTCGAACTTCTTCGGTAAATGAAACTTTCACCAGTGGTAAGAACTAAAACATCAGTACCAGTGCACTCCGGGACAACAGAACTATCAATGTGAATGAGGAGTGAGCCGTCGATGCCATGTGATCGCAGAATGTCAATTGACTTTTCACTGTCCTGGAATATCTCTGGGCGGACGCTGAAGAAATGGAGTAGTTCCGAGGCGGCCAAGACAGTCAAAGTGCTGCGAGAGACTGCCAAACGGCAGTAATCTACCAGACCAGACACAGAGCTCGGAGAGAGAAAATAGAGAAAGCTCGGATCAAAAACTATCGGAGAGCTGAGGGTCAAATTGAGAGCCGCCTCGAAGACCTCCTTTGAAGTGATATATCCCAGTTTGACAGCCTTGACATCATATGTCTTGGTAGCGGCATCAAGTAGTGTCTGTGTCATCGCGAGAGGTAGGTATGCGGTATCATGACGACCTGTATCTGACCTGGAAATAACCTCAGTTATTATGCTGATACCGTAGGCACCCAGGCTTTGAAATGTCTTGAGATCAGTCTCGACACCGGAAGTGCCGATTGAATCAGAGCATGATATAGAGAGTACTGCGGAAAAGACCATTTTGTTGATTGGCGACATTTTTCCCATACAGCGACTGCAGAGCTATAAATGCTCAGCTTGATTCATAAAGGAGACCTTGGGGTAGGCTCGGGAATCGCTCCTCCGTCGGTTGTCAGACTTCCGCGTTCAAGGTAGTGTCATAATCCCGACGGGCGAAGTCGATGTGAAGTGATCGGTTGCAATTAGCCGTCCACAATAGGTATAGGTGGGAAGTGAAGACTAGATTGGATTGCAAGACCCCAATAGGCTTAAGCAATAGGGAATAGGGTTAAGGGTAGGATGCCAAACGAGATGATGTGCGTTTTGGAGGCAGGAAAGCAAAGTGCTGGAACCGTTTTCAAAACTGAGATGTGCTCGAAGATGAGGTTTAAGATCAGGAAGCAGATCTCTTGAAGTAGATTGAGGGACGAGGGATTAGGTATGATGATAAATTAATAATTAGGGATTAGGGATTAGGGATTAGGGATTAGGGATTAGGGATTAGGGATTAGGGATTAGGGATTAGGGATTAGGGATTAGGGATTAGGGATTA